>NW_015150672.1:875394-911993 GCF_000732505.1 Cyprinodon variegatus | reverse complement strand
TATATATGTATATGTATGTATATATTTTAGTAAATAGGATTAGAGTACATTGTGTTATTTTAATTTTTTTAAACAAGGAAATAATTGTTACTTAATCCCCTAATCAGGTTAGTTAAGACAAGGATAGGGTTAAGAATATCTGCCACACTTTTTTGGACTAAATTGATATCAAACATACTGATTTAAAGCCCCATTATCAAGCATTTTTATTTAATAATGATGTCTTAGGCTAAAATCGATAACCTTGATGCACAAAAAGTATTCAGATCAAAAAGAGGTTGGTTGGATTTAATCATTCCTGTTTTTTTTTTTTTTTTTACCCAAACTTGTCTTAATTCTGCTCCTTTTTCTCTACCAGTGAAACACTGGTTGCTTCTAAAAGATAAGTCTCAGATAAATGCCTTTCAGTGGAAAATCTTTTTAATCTCAGGTCTTCAAAGTTGAAAAGTTTGTGTACTTTCTCAAACAAATTAACCAGCAGACCCATAAATGAACAAGTCTCTTTATCCATTAGGTTTGATTTTTGTTCTGCTCTGTTAAAGTTTACATGCAATGCTTAAATTAATGCTTGATGTTTTTGTCCATTTGTTTGTCTCTAATTTTAGGTTTAAACCATAATTACATTAAAAACTTGTTGAATGTAAACGACTCTCTCGTGTTTGAGCGAGCTTGAGTTTGTTGACTGGATTTAAACCAAATATTGTCAAATAAATCAGCAAAAGGGGAACATTTTTGCAATTCCATACAAGTGAAATCACTTGAACTGGGGCGCCCTGATGGGATCAAGTTTTCATAACTATGAGCACAGAGGAGGACGGGTCACAGAGGCTCGGCTAAGTCTCAGCATGAGGAGGGAGAAAAAGGAAAAAAAATGGGAGTAGTAGAGGGAGTTAAAAGGAGAGAAACTAAAGAGCTTACTTAGTAAGAGGTCTGATCCGAGTATGTGTGTTTTATTCTAAAGTAAACAAAGGTTGGCAGGTCTGCTTTGGTATGTTGCCTTTCTCAGTGTGAACTTTCAGATTAATGCTCTCTGCTGGTAATTCCAAGTTAATTAATACAGTGCATCAATCCTCCTTTTAGGTAACCCCAGTCATACTAACACTTAGAGTTCTGATGTTTATGCTTCCTCTGCCCTGCTGACGAGTGTTGTTCTTTGTGACAGTGTGTTTAAGCAGAGGATATTATGCAAATGGACGGACGTGACAGGTGAAAGCCCGCTTTCAGCAGCTGTTGACTGAGAGCAGGACAAGGACCCCACAGACGCTACGACTACGTCATCTGCTCTGCAACAGCTGCAGGGCATGGGAAGGGAAAGAACAATTTCTTGTGTGCAATTGTGAAACAAGTTAGGGAAATCCTTGCTGCCAGAACTGACTGCTTTTGTTTATGTAAAGGTTTTTGTTTTTTTTTCTGTTATAAGGGATTTGAAATTATTTAATCTGTCAGTTTATCCCTTGGATGGATTTGTAACCTTAAAGATGACTGAAAGAACTCACAACAGATCCTCAGACCAAGTCTCTTAAAAACTTGGCTTTCAGACTTTTACCAAAATAAAAGCAGAGTAGCTCATATATCATCATTAGCTAGATGATTAATGACCCAACATGTCCTACTGAGGTTTTAAAGGATGATCGTTTAACTGCTTTTGCTTTACATACGTAATACATTGACACAACTGATAAAGATGCATGAATAAATAGATAAATGTTAATTTCAAAAAGTTTATTTCCAACCTGCACACATTTTACAATACAAATAATGACAAACAATACATATGCAATACAAATGTGTTGTTATATGTTGCATTATTATAATAATGATGGACCCACGTGTGACGTAATTCTGTGAAAGAAGGCAGCAGCAGCTCAGTCTCTTGGTCCATACCAAGCAGTGGTGCCGGATGGTTTGGTTTCCTCATCAGTCTGCTGTGAGAAATATGTTGATTCAAGTGCTATGGCATCCCTAAGCCATTTTTCCTGAGTTGGGTGTGGGTTGTAAGACAGGTTTCATTTTAGTGATTTCTTACTACCATCTTGCAATAATAAGGCCTGAATATAACTAGTAAATTTGAGCTTAGCTTTCTAAAAACACAAGAAAAGATCATTTATGATGTTAAAAAGACTAGATATTTTTTTTCATTAGCAAATTCAATAATCATTTGGAGGAGGCTTTTTTGGAACCATTCAGGTTATTTTTATGTTTTGACAACATGAATTAAAACTGAAACATGTAAGTATGACAAAAGGCTATCATAAAATAAATGTTCACATTACTTTTAAAAACTAATTATGCACAAACATGGTTGTTTACTAAATGTGGTGCACCAGTGTTTTCACCAATAGATGAAGTCTGTTAGTCCTAGCCAGCTGCTATATCAGCTGTGCTAAGCAACAATAATGTTCTGTAGGGTTATGGACTGACTGAGATTGATGTGTTTATCTTGCAAAGCGAAGGTCGACATGCAGGAGAGGTGCTATTCCTGTTCCTGGCAGATGTTACTCTCATTAGCAGTGTGGTTGAAAATTGAACGTGCTGGTTGGCTTTTCTTAGCTTTCAACCTTTGGCCAACCCACCCCTGTTTGACACACACTCACTAATCTGTGTTGAAGACATTGGACTCCAAGAAAACATGGCTGGATTAAAACAGCTCTCAGGCAATGAAATCCTAAACTGCATGGCTACAAGTGAAACAAAATTTCAGCTATGTTTGCAAAGATACTGATGACTATCATTTTTATTTATCTGTGCGTGTTTCTGTTTTATTAACAGTCGAAAAACAGGCCACTACAGTCTTCAACAGAATCAGAACACACAAGATCCAGAAGATAGATATGGATCTTCATCAGCAACCAGCGGTACAGGAACAGGAAGCATCAACTCAGCGTTGCTCCACAATTCCATCTCTGCTGCTCACCCTGGGTCCCATCCCTCCAGTCCAAGGCACAGTCCCAACCCCAGACCCAGACAACGGCCCACATGCCTGCGCAGCTTTTCTCAGGTTTACATAATTTAACTTTCATTGTTTATAAACCAATCTGTGTACTGCAGGGTTGAAGGTTTATTGCGGATGATTTTATGAATTTGTGGAAAAGAAACTCCTAAGTTTCTTTTTGAATGGATGCGGATCAGGGATGGGCATTTATCGTATCGTTTATCGTTATCGCGATAAATAATATACCTTTGATCATCAGTGAGTATTTAAAAACACAAGTAAGGGTAAACACAAAGAAAGAACATGCTCTCTAAAAGAAAAATGTATTTTCTAAACACTGAACGAGAGCAGCAACTCATTGTGGCACTAAACGAGTAGGAAAGATTTTAAGCAAATAACAGGAAGGCTTTTATCTGTTTGGATCTACATTTTCCAGGGAATACTAAGTCTAAAATCCTAAAGATGGTTTAAAATGCTTAAAACTGGAAATTCAATTTCAGTTCAATACAGTTTATTTATATAGCGCCAATTCACAAGACGTCATCTCAAGGCACTTTACAATTCGTCAGATCATACAGTCAAATTTTAAAGTTTTTATCTAAGGAAAACCAGTTGATTGCATCAACTCCTTGACTCAAAGGCAATCTCTCTCACTAAGCATGCTTGTAGTGACAGTGGAAAGGAAAACCTCCCTTTTAACAGGAAGAAACCTCCAACAGAACCAGACTCCGTGTGAACCAGACTCAGAAATTAGACTGTTTGATCTTTAATATCCATATAACAAACGTCTTACTGCCATTTAAACATCACATTTAAATCCTGTTCTGCAGTCATTTCAGGTCATAAATAAATGGTTTCACTCCGGGTCAGTACTGTGGGCTGTTCTGTCAACAGTACAACCGTAAAGCTTTTTCTCTTTTTTTTTTATTTCCCATTCCCAAGATTTTAGCTCCTCTTATACCTTCATGGCGTCCACAGTATGAACTCTTTTGTGGGTAAGCAACCAACTGTAACTCCAGATCTGGACAGCTATCTGCCTTATGGATGTCACTCTGTCATTGAATGATGCTTTTAGATTGGGATTAAAGCCTTCTGAAAAAAAATGCTGCAAATGGCTAAAGCTTTTAGCTTTTTATTATATAACTTCAACATTTGAAGATGTGCACATCTATATATTTCACACACACCAAATGTGAATCAATTGTGTATTTTTTCTAAATTCCATGAGGTGAGCTGTTCTGTCATGCAAAGGATTGTGGGAGTTATTATAGTTTCTAGTTGCTAGATAAGACCATCGGGGCCCTAAGCTAGGTAAACTATCAGAAGGGAGCTTTCTGTGTCCTTTTCCTACCTCTTTCTTAACGTCCAGCACTATTAGGACTATTCTGATACCCTTCCTGACACAACCAGGGATTTAACCTGTGTCGAATCATCCTTAAAATGTAGAGCTATAAAACTTTTACCTGTTTATATAAATTAAAATATTACTTATTATCAAAATCAATCTTTGCTATATTATGTAATAATTCTGTTAATGAATAATAATTTTCATGTTTATTTTAGAAAAACCTTGATGATTTTAGTATAAAATTGTGTATTGGATTGATTGGACTGTAATGTACATGTTTTCAATGCTGCCTCTTGTGCATTGATAGTGTCAGAGCGCCTTGCTGGAAAGAAGTCTTGTGCAATGACTGACCCAATTACACTGTTTTATACCTTTTGTGCTATCTTGCTCTTTGAATCATTGACTATCTATACAACTACAGGGGAACACGAAAATAAAAGCAAATAAATTGACCTGCAAGAGTATTTCTGTTTCAGCATGTGCAAATTATTTGAAGGGATGAATTGTGCTTCCTACTATAATAATACAGTTACAGTCGGGTTGTGCAATATGGATTAAAAATATAATTTTTCTTTTTTCCTACCAATTCTGACTAAGTGATTTTTGTTTTTCTCTTAAGATTCATAATAGAAAATATAAATGACGTATACTGCTTTCGAAAAAGTAGCTGTGACTTTAATCATCTCCTCTGGGACGTGATCTTAATTTAAAGGGCAACAAAATGCAAGCTGTGAAAAATGCTGTAAAACAATCATGTTTCACAACAAAACAAAAGTATAAAGCAATAAATGTTTCCAGATAGACGAATCCCACAATGAGCTAGTTTAACAGTTATGAATACAGATCTAAGAACAAAAATAGGAGAATTTATTTATTCTTAGCTATTGAAGTCCGAGGAGTGGATTGGTGGGGGGAAAAAAATCTCAAAATCTTTATTCGTTAAAAAAATCGATTATTTGCCCAAGTTACAGATGTATTTCATTTCCTGTGTGGAAATGATGATTAGAATATTTTTCATTGCTAATATTTAGTTACGCTGAGCTTTATTTCTTTTAAGTTGGGCGCCACCTGTTGGATGGGAGTTTTGTGTTTTCTAAAACCTTATAGCTGCTAAGACCGGTGTTTCTTAGTATAGATATGGCTCTATGAAAATCAATCTTTGGATTTCGCTATAAGTAATTAAATTTGAGGATATTTCTTTAAAAAATCTGTTTGTACTGGTAATGGGAACTCTGATAGTTTCTGTCAGAAGCGTGTTGTGACAGGCTGTGGTTGTTGTTTTTTTTTGTTGTATTTTTGTTCTAGCCTGAACCTGTTGCGTGAGATCCTGTAGGGGCTTTTCTTTTTTTTTTTTTTGTGGAAAAACATTAAGGAACAAAACTTCAGCTGAGTACAGAAAAAGGAACGAGGCCCTGAAGCTGCAAATGTGTACGTCCCAAATCCTGATCATATGCGCTTTACACAGGACTCCCTAGATGAGCTGGAGATGGACGACTACTGGAAGGAGATCGAGAACATCAAGAGCTCAGGGGAAGGACCGGGGAGAGGAGGAGAAGGAGAAGCTCAAGAGGAGGAGCAGCAGAAAACACCTGAAGGTGGGAAACACGGTTTTAATCAAAGGGATGGAAACATTTTAATGTGTCTGGAATCTATAGATCCGTCTTCTAGTGTAGATTGTTTTAAACAGTGATCCCATATATGGAGGCAAGCTAGTTGAGGCATGTGTGCGCGGTTTCAGTTGCGATCTGAACAATGGATATGAAACTTAAAATGCCCTTTTTATCCTTTTATGTAAGGAACATGCTGGCAGTAAGTTTTCAAATGTTTTATCTCTTTTATTGGAAGCTGGTTGCAGAACCAGAACTCATGCACTCTTTATCTCTATATATATTATCTTTATTGTCCTAAACGCTATTGAGAACATTTTCTTTACATTTATTTCTTGATTTGTATAATTAAGGCTTTATTAAAATAATTAACTTTTTCTTTAAAGCTGCAGAATAAGTAAACTCCTTCCTGAATGATTATTTTTCATCCTCCAGTTCATCCATTTATATTTCTTTCAGGCATTCAATTTTGGTGTAGGAAAGAAGGAGAGTTTGCTCTAAAAAATGTCCTTTTCTCTTTAGAAGTTGTTAATTATGTTCTTATGTCAGGATTAATTAAAAAGTGACCCTTTCTTCTTTCAGAAGGAGAGCATGAGGAGGCTTGGCTCACAGAGGCGGGGCTAGCACCGCTCTTTGATGATTCGTTGGCAGCGGAAGACCAGGTTAGATTATAAACAGCATGGACATGCATCACATCACATCGGTCAGAATCGAGGTGTTAAAGGCAGATGAACAAATGGGTATCTTGCTCCGTTTTTTTTGTTTTTTTTTTGGTCCCGATCGGTTGACAGGAAGAAGACAGCGCCGTCTTCCTGTCCACCCTCACCAGAACGCAGGCTGCCGCTGTGCAACGCCGTGTGTCGACTTACCAGCAGACGCTGCTGCGGCGACGGAACCGCCAACACAACCGCCAACACTTCCCTGATGTTCGGGATATATTTAAACCTCGTGAAAAGGTGAGGTGATGGACCATGTGCTGTTTACGGATGTGTTTGTGAAAGTGTGTTTAAATGAGAAATACATCCACTGCATATATTATATACAGCCTAGAAGTAAAGCTTTAGATATCGAAAGCGATTGTGGAGAAAGAAATGGTTTTACTAATGGAAATATGAGGTTTCTTATTGGATCTATAAATTTAATTTGCAGTTGTATATTGACCTTTATTTAGCTGTTTAATTACAGCCTAACCTCATATTTGAATGAATAATTCATGCAAAGGGATAATTATCAGATTATTGAGGTAACTATGAGGTAACTAAGAGGATCTATGTGTAAAAGCTTTTGTTAAATTCAAACTATTTGGTCCCTGAGAAAATCAATGATCCTTTCCTTTAATCCTTCCAGAGTTGCGTAAGAAAAACAGCAGAATAGGTCATTTTCATTTGATCCTCTTAATTGTGAAAAATTGTGGTTGTACAGCTCCTCTTTTCTCTAAAATTTCAAACTCTAAACATAAGCTTAAATAAGTGAGATTTATGTCTTGTGAAAAAATGGCCCAACTAAAATGGATGATTGAATATATTGAACAGTTTTATATGAGTAACTTGTATAAATCGATGGTTGGATGAAAGTAAGCAGAGCAGCCTCTGCACAAAATGTTTTGTGAATAAAAAGCAAAGTGCATAGATTTCTGGTATTGTTAAAAAGTTCAAAACACTACAAATAACAGAAAAACTAACAACCAGGAGCTTCAAATGTCCTTTGTGTCTACATATGTGGCAGAAATATGAATAATTGTAATGCAACATGCCTAATATCAGATCTTTTTTTTAAGCTGCCGCTTTATACAGAGTAACTGTTCCTGATGAATGAGATCTACTTTTTGAACTGTTAGCGGGATAAAATGGTTGTTTTCTTTTTTATTCCCACGTTCCTTTGACACAATTTAGTAATTCCTCTCTGCCAGAGCAGCGAGTGCTTGGCTAATCCTGATAGGAGATTATAAAAGGAGAATGATTCAGATTTCCTACCAGTCTTGCAGCAGAGAGGAAATAAAGATTTAATATTTATAGTTCTAAGGTTAAACTAATAAATACTTTTTAAAATATCCTTATGTATCTTGATTATTAATAATACTGTAGGTTTCAAAATATTAATGGGCCTTTGCAAACAGGAAGGGATTAATGTGTACTTTCATATTTAAAGGAACTCTTTATCACAAAGCATAGAATAGATTATTATAGTGTGTTATTCAATTTTACTAATGGAACTAATTAGTTTGAAAAAGTCATCATGTGAGCCAAAACATAATTATCTTAATACTTCTAATTTACCTAAGGACTTAGGCTAGTAATAGAAACTGCGTTACTTTGACTTTTAAGACTAAAATGTACACTTAAATAAAATAATTTTTGGGGTTGATTAGAATGGAGATGTCTTTATTCCACAGTTATAATTTCCATTAATAACTTTTTTCAGCAGCTCAATTCACCAAGGGATCCACACTATATACAGTAGATAAACTACACATTGACAAACTTTCCTTTCTGTTAAATACAATGCATTTAGGCTTGCTGCTAATAAAACGCAACATTTAAGATTAGAATATTACATCAGAGAAATAAAAATGTGCACTTAATAAATATTATTAATTGTTATCAATGGTGTACTTCACAGGACTCAGACCTGATGTGTACCACGCTATAAAGTTTGGTGGAAGGAAAAAGTCTGTGAGAAAGATAGCATCAAGGATAGCTACAGGCTTGAGAGGGTTTTTAGGCAAAATGTGTTCAATAGTTTTGGAGAAATTAACCAGGCCTAGACTGAGCCTGTGATCGGTGCTTAAAGATCCACCACATGCTGACATATATTCAGGACATAGGCTGTTACTGTTGCAATCCTTTTGGTCAAGTCACCCTTTTAGCTCTAGAAGCTTCATTTTTACATTATAAATGTTGCTTTTCATTTATAAATCATGGACCCAAAGTCGAATGGATGTAGAGACACTTAATCCAAGTTCCTTGAAGCCAAGTTTAAAGTTTTAGCAGTCAGTGATGATTTGGGGTGTTATGTCATCTGCTCATGTTTACCTACTGACAAACTCAGAGCAGATGTCTACCAGAATATGTGAGAGCAACTCATGCCTTGCTTTGCTCACAGTCTTTATAAAGATGCAGTTTTCTTTCCCCAACATTACTGGCACTGACGCGTGTGAAGAAAATGAGGAATACCTGGTTTAACAATCACAGAGAGCTTGATTGGCCAGAGGATCTCCAACCTAACCCTGACCCATTGATTTTTTTTATTTTTTATTTTTTTATGTAGCATTTAGACTATATTGATTCAATGTACTGTGTCTTACTAAAAAGTACATCTCTAACATTTATGGTGATATTTCATCATATATTTCCATAGGTCTACACTAAAAACGGGAAACTTTGGTAAAATATCTAGTAGTCATTGTACAGCCTGTAAACTTGCTGCCCTCTCAATACAAGACACAAACTTTAATGTCTAAATTGCTGCAAAAAAAAAAAAAGTGAGTACAGACCAACGTGAAAATGCATTAAGGAGCTCAGACCATGTGTGTACACTGCAGGAAGGAATACTAATACTAATAATTCCATGAAAACATTTAATAACATGGTAACAAAAAATTGTTGTAATAACTTATTTGAGATACAATACATATCTAAGGTTTTGTGAGTGCAGCAGGACATTTACATACTTATAAGTAGGCCAATATTTTCTTTTTAACATCCTTTTTTTGGGTTTTATGTAATGTTCTGATTTTATATTTATATAACCTTTTAAAGTTTGAATGGTCAAAATTAATATCTCAAATAAATAACTTCATCTGAAATAAATCTGTTATTATACCTTAACTATGTAATGCCCCAGATATCCCTTGAAAATGTTCCTTGAAACCTAATAATTAAGCTGTATTCATATATGGCAGTTTATTCTTTGTTTATCACCCTTCATGCTGCACGTTTATGTCTCACTGTTGTCATATTTGCTGCAGGATGAAGAGCCTCCAAAACCAAAAAATGGAAGTGAAAAAGATGCAACTACTGCTGGTGAGGACCAGGTTGTTTTGATCAAAGCACACTCAGGATCAGTCAGCATGCAGTAGTTTTATTTGATGCAATGGTATACATCACTAAATTAATTAATACAGAATCAGAATTACCTGCAGAGTTGGAGACCAGGTGCCATTAATGGATGATATATCAAAGAAAAGATTCAAGATTGATAAATGTATTTATATCTATAAAAAAGTGAGCATAGTCTTAGTTAAATATAGCATTTCTGTTAGTCTGAAGTCAACAGAACCCTCTTACTTCCTTTTTGTCTGCTGCAATGACTAATATGCCGTGAGAGGAAACAGCAGTTAAGCATATTATTTTAGCCCGCCTCTGCAAAGTCCTGTTAAATCATCACTTTAGAGGTATTTAAACCAAACTACTTGTTTTATTCGTATTCTTTTATCTTTTTTCCATACTTCTCTGCAGAAACTGAGACAGAGCTGGACGTAGAAGTGGCGTTTTCAGAGCAGGCGCTCTCTTACCGGGTTAATCATGAAAATCAGAGGTTGAAGGTCACCAGCAGCCTTAACTCACCTGATGACAAACTACCAGTAAGTCATAAACTTGTACACCATGACTGTAAAGTAAGCAGAGATATGCTCATACTCTCAGTGCGTCATTTATACATTGGATTGAGGCATACTCACTTCAAATAGATACCAAGCATAATTTATGACGTTAAATGGCCTTTCAGGATAAATATTATGCTTTCTATTTTCTAAATGCTAAAATAATAACAGAGAAAATTTATGTTTTTTTTTTTTTTGTTTTTTTTTCCAATACAGAAGCTTAGATGCATTCAGTAAAATTCCTTTAAATAATTTGGTGAAGCCCATATGATGCTGTTGTGGCATTTTTAGCTTACGATGGGTTAATTAACATTTGCATAACGGCAACATCATCTTCCTTGTGTGACATCATGGGGGAAAAAAATTAAACTATGTAAGAGTCCTTACAATCCTTACCTTTACAGCTCTGCTGTATCCTTGGATCGAACTTCTTGAAGTCACATCAGTGACAAATGTCATCTATAAAGTGATTTTTAGTTGTAGTAAATTAAATGATTGCGCAAAAATGCTATTTATATTTTTTTTGTTAAAGATATCATTAGGGGCAAAGAAAATAGTTTCTAGAAGATTTTTCATGTTGATTATAAGCAGAAAGTAAAATGGCTGTAGTGACATCTAGTGGTTCATGCTTGTTTTGCAGAGAATGGTTTCTTTGATTCAGAAATTGTTTATTTCTGTTCTCTAATCTTTACCAAATGAACAACTGGTTTAAATGTTTTTTTTTATTATTATTATTATTATTACGCCCAGTTACTGAAAAAAATTCTTTTTTTTCCTCTTTCTTCAGAACTTTAAGCTCCTTCGGGATAAAACGGGTCAGACAAGAGTTGGAGATCTGTCTCCTTTGGATATGAAAAAGGTAAAACCCTGCAGCAAGGATCTGTTGAAAGATAGGTTCAGAACATGTTTTGGATGGAAAACAGGAAAAAAGCTTTGAATCCATGTTTTTGTTTTTCATTTAAAATCCTTTCAGGTACGCAGACTTGTGCTTGTAGAGATGACCGCTCTTTTTGACACGGCTGGGATTGACGTCAAGGCCAATAAGCCTGGCAGAGTGAAAAGCAAAGGTAGGGTTTCCCACTACACATGTACAGCAAACCTTTTACATTTTTTAAGCTGATTAAAAACGATGTGCCAAATCCAAAAAAGAATATATAAAGTCTCAGGATTAACTTTGAGCCTCTCCTTTTTCTGTTAGTCAGAAAGGCTAGGGACCATTTATTTATGTCAGCCTAAGAAAAAGTGCACTGTTCCTTCAGTCCAGTGGGGTGGCAGTCAAAAGTATATACCACTGGCTTTACTCCTTTACATGTATTAAAGACTAATCTGTTTTTGTTTCAGCTGATAAGTTAGCATAGATGATGACCAGCTTCAGTTATATTGTTGATTAATTTATGGCACAAACAGAAAATATTTTTGTTCACAAGTTTATTTTTTAGAATAACAAAAAATAAACAGATTGTGAGTCTGCAAATACAGGGAATTGATACCTTACTGTTTAATCATAGGCAAATATTAGATAGAAGATGCATTAAAAGTGGAGTCAAAGGAGGAAATGAAAAGTATCATCGTGAGCTGAGAGACTGAATCCAAGCTGAATCCCCGTCTCCTTCCAGTTTTATAATTTAACATCAATATTGTCCATTAACATTTTATTCAAATCTTCTTTATAAAGTATTGTATTACAAGGTATATACTGAATTTGTGGTATAATTAAACAACAGGGCCTACATATAGCTTTAAAAATGCATTAAAAAGTTAATTATGTATTAGAAGTATTATTTAGCCTATTAAAAATTGCATGAGTTACACATTTAAGTATTTATATTATTATTAATAAAATGATTGCACAAACCACTTGAGCCACAAATTATTGCTGATAAAGATTCTCAGTCACCCAGGTCACAGTCATTCCAAAAAAAGTTAAAAAACAAAGTGGAATAAAAGCAGTGGATTGTTTTTTTTAACTTTTTTTGGAACCTGGGCACTGCTCCTCTGAAAACACAGAGGGCATATTTCAAAACTCATAATCTTAATGAACTGAATGTAGAGATTCAACTGTGATGTCTACTTTTTTCTTCATCTTAAAAAGGCTTTTAGTGAAAAATGAATGGTATGGAAATGAATGAAAGTTTAAAGGTTCTTCCTCAGTCCAGGCCCTAAAGCCATGGGGACGTTAAATCACCTCAATAAATTTCTATAGGGACCTTTAAAGCTGTCAACTGGTAATTAAAGATGAGTGCTATTGATATTTGCAATCGTAACGTAAATTACAAGGGTTGTGAATACCGTACTTTTCTAAGGCCTTATCCCATGTTTTTATGTTCTTAAAGACATTTTTTATTTTCCTTTTGCGTGTAGAAAGCGGCCTGTTTGCTGTTCCTCTGGCAACTTTAATGGAGCAAGACCAGCGCCGTGTTCCTGGGACCAAAGTGCCACTTATACTGCAGAAGGTGCGCATTCCGACAGTCAGAAAACATTACTTAGAGACGTTTGAAGGCCACAGTAGGGATGAAGGAAATTATTATTAGCTTTTACAAACTGTAATGTGGTTTTAAACTTTCACTGCTCCCTGGGCTGTGAAGATGCTATAGATCATGAGCTCTAAACATGAGATTGTTTATGCGTTAATCTTGAGGTGTTAGTTAAAGCCTTACCTTTTTGTTTTCAATAGCTTATTAGACATGTAGAGGAAGAAGGATTAGATGCCGAAGGTTTGCTGCGGATCCCTGGAGTAGCTACTAGACTCAAGGTATTTTCTTTTATATACACACTATGAATATCTATAATTATTTACACTAGATGTCACCTTAACTCATGTCGCCTGCTTGCTGCTTTAACTCCACCCAAATTTAGACCCTGCACCAGGAGTTGGAGTCGTCTTTTTATGAGGGGACGTTTCAGTGGAAGCAGGTGAAGCAGCATGACGCTGCAAGCCTCTTAAAGCTGTTCATCAGGGAGCTACCCCATCCCCTACTCACTGTGGAGTACCTCAATGCTTTTATCGCTGTCAACAGTATGTATCTGATCTATTTCCCTCATGTTTATGATATACTGCGAGGTCCAACCATGCTGTTTGTTTTGTGTTATGAAAGAGCTCCCCACAAGGAAACAGCAGCTCCAGGCTTTGAACCTGCTGGTGCTTTTGTTGCCTGAGGCCAATCGAGATACATTAAAGGTAGAGTTACGCAAGTATATTTTTATAGCATCATGTGTATATAGGGTTATATAGGATAAGTAAGAAACTGGGATAAAGAGAATTACTTTCAAAACCAGAAGTTTATTTAAACAATAGTATTAGTAGCATGCATGCTAAGAGGAAACTAAGAGGAAACTGATGCCTTATCTCTAAAATATTAAACTTTCTATTGCAGGCACTGCTTGAGTTTTTACAACGTGTGATTGACCAGCAGGCCAAAAACAAGATGACTCTCAACAATGTCTCTGTTGTCATGGCACCCAACATCTTCATGTTCAAAGGCTTCCGGTCCAAGGTGACAGAGCAGCAGGAGCTCTCCATGGCAACCAGTACAGCCAACATTATCCGGCTGCTGATCAGATACCAAAACCTCCTTTGGACGGTAATATGTCATAGTAAACTAGAACACAATTAGTAAATCACACACACTTTTTTTTTTTTTAAGTGTGCTGATTATTCATGAAAATGTTTTTCTGGAAACTGTTTGTACTTAAAGACAATTTTATCTCTTTATTACCATCTCCTTAAGATCCCAAAGTTCATCTTGACTCAAGTCAGGCATCAAAATATGGAAAACCACCGGAAACTAAACAGGGAGAGAGCTGTAATGAAGCTGCTGAAGAAGATAACCATTGAAAGACCAGTTGACAAAACAATCCCAGAGGTGGGAAAGGTTCTTTTTTCTTATTAAGTTGCGATAAATAATTTATTTTTAGAAATACCTATTGGTAGCTTTAATGAAAAACTCTTGTATAAAAATTATGGCCTTGGGTACCTGTCATTCTTAAATCTTTGTTTAACTGGAAACAGGACAAATTCAACATTTTCAGAAGTAATTTTTTAAAATCTTTTTACAGTTTGGAAGTGAATGCCAACAGGGACAACATTGGCAACAAAATAAAATTGTTTTTTTTTAATATATTTAATGTAAGGAATTATATTGAATTATTAATACTATATTATTAAGAATTTAATTGGGATCACACACAACACATGAAAGATAGGAATAAGAATCCCAACAGTTCAGTTTAAGAAACAGAATGGAGGCTATATTTGTCTGTTGAAAAACAGTGACATCTAGTGGCGATGATGTAGAATTCCAAGGGCACTTTTGAGCAGTTTACACTTTACAGGCATTTGCAGAGCAGGTTTAAGCCCTTCCTCAAACCTTTTCAGTCAAAAAATGCTAAAATATGATTCACCAATGTGCATTTATCTCTGATGTGATTGGCCTATTACAAGAGAAGATATTAGATGGGTAATATCTAGACTTCTTATATAATACCTTAAGGGAAGACCTTAAATTGATTTTGTTGTGATGATTATGAGAGTAACTGTAGCAACGAGATTGTGAAGGTGAATTAAAGGAAGAATTTGTTTCTAATTTCTCATCTAAGTGTTTAGGATTACAACCTTGTATTTATGTGTGATTTCATCTTTAAGGTTTTGTTTTCTTACTCTGCACATATCTGTTTATTACCAGGAGAATCCACAGGGATTTATTCGAGTTCAAGCCCCACAGTTCAGTAAAATATCTATGGCAATTCAGCTTACAGATGATTTGCAAGCTGCTGATGTATTAACTCGCTTCCTCAGCCAAGAAAGGTAACTTGTTCAATTATACTTGACCCTCTTTGCGGCAATAAAAAGTTGACTGCAGGCCTCTCTTCCTTTATTTCCAGTTCGTTGTCAGTGAAAAAAGAGGACTTGTGTCTCTATGAGATTGGTGGAAACATCAGTAAGTTTAACTCCCAGCTCTACTTCATTGAGCTGCTTATTTGTTTGTTTGCTTCTCTTTTATACAACTGTATACAGCTAATGGTAATCCACTTGTATATATTTTTTTCTTTAAGAGGAGAGATGCTTAGATGAGGAGACATACATGCAAGATCTTTTCCAGCTGAACCCAGCAGCAGAGTGGGTCATCAAACCAGTACAGCGATAAATTCTGGTTTGCCTTCTCATCCTGCTGGATCCTGGACTGCTCTGTGTTTTCTGCTCAGACAATGAGGCAGCTGGTTCTGTGAAGCTTCTGCAGGATCTGGAGGCATTCGGAAAGCTTCCCCTTCGGAAAGAAGGCTTTGACCTTGGAATCTATGAGAGGAGCGGGCAGTTTGATTGCTCTTTATTATATGGGGGGAAAAACTTGACTGAAAAATCATTTTCAAAAGTGCTTTGCATTTTAATTATTCCCAGGGAGATTTCTTTAAAATGCCGCCTACATTTTTACCAATGCTGCCTTTCTGAAGCTAGACTGTTTTATTGAGGCTTGAGGTGATAGTCCTGCAAAAATGTGGAGATTAGACAAAGAAATTGTGAAAAGAGGTTAATTTTTTTCACCTTCCTGACACAAAAGTTTTTAGAGCCTCATTAGCTTCAAATGCTGTTTTTAGCACTCTGACACGTCTCAGCATGATGCTGCCACCGCCTTGTTTCCCAGTAGAGATGAGGTGTCCAGTATAATGTCTAGGTTAATTTTTAATAGAGTGCATGTGACCTTATAGCTGCGGGGTTTGCAGCTCCTTCAGAAACACACTAAATCTCTGAATAATGTGCTCATGGCCCAGACTGTCATTAAAAGTAGACAGCTTTGTATTTTTTGTTTTGAATGTCTGTCAAACGTCTTTGATTTGGGAAAACTGGTTTAAACAGTTCTCTGGGATGTTGGATAAATTTTTTCTAACCTGGCTCTACTTTGAGCTCCTCCACAACTTGTCAGTTGTGTTTCTTGGGCTCCATGATGCTTTTTAATGCCTAATGTTTTCTCCAAAACCTATTGGGACTAATTAGAACAACAGGTTTGAATAGGTTTACATAAAGGTATCAAAGTAAGGGGCCCTGATTACCAATTAGCTTTATTTTATTTTATTTTCAAAACATGTAGCTGTTTTCTTCCACTTCAGAACCTATTTTTTTAGACATTTTTTTTTTTTGTTGGTCTGTCACCTAAAATTCTGGTGGCACAATAAAGTTTCCTTCTAATGTGATTTAAAAAGTGGAGAACTTCACAGGGAGTATATATTTTTGCAGGGACATTTAGAGAAAACCACTTTTTAGAGATCTTTTTCCACTGGTGGAAAATTTCTTCCTTTTTCCATAATGTGATTGATTGCTACTATTTAATGTATTTGCAGTAATTAGATAATATGGTGTTGTGCAATAATTTAAGGCAATTAGTAGACAATTGTTGTTTTTTTCACTATTCATCTTTTGTTAATTTGAGAATAATTTATGTATTTTTATTTTTTAACCTTTTTTTAGGTAATTTTATTACCACTTTGTTGGATTTTGTTGTATCAGATAAGTTTCCCAGAAAGATTTCGAAAAGGGAATAAGGTGTTGTTTCAGTCTAGCTTTGTCCAGGTGATTTAAACTCCACTATTAGTTATATTTTCTAAGTATTAAAAAAAATAGATCAAATTAATAAAAATCTTATAGTCTCTGATTTGCAAGGACCTGCAGCGAAGTCATAAATGAGAAAGTTTACGTTTGAGTAAAACCTTTTAATCTGTGGTTGTTTGAGTGTCTTAACATGTGAATGCAGTGCAATCAACACAGCTGCCTAAATATTAAAGAGACTGCATTTGTGCTTATGCAAGTGTGTTTATGCAGTGAAATGTTTTTACATAATGATTTTGGGGCTTTTTTTGCCTCACCAGGCACTGTTGCATACTGGCAAACGTGTTATTTCTGAAAAGAAGATGCGTGTTTGATCTTTTTTTGCACACACTGTGCCTTTAATTACAAGTTATCTAATTGTTTCTATATCTGCACTGCAATGTCTAACTTCCCAAATAGATAACTTCTGGGAAGTTGTGGAGAGTTGACAAGAATATGATGAACTATTTTGATTTGTTTTAAAATGTACACTGTCACTTTCTGTAATATATGATGTTGGCTGATTTGTTTTCTAAATGATGTCTTTGTCTTAACTGCCTTTTAAATCACCACCATGACTGCCTGTAAATAAACTTCAAATGATTCGTTAGCACATCTGCTGCTGTAACTACTAAATTTGCACATTATTTCTCAACCATTTATGTCTGATTATGGCAGCTTTAGAAGTACTATTTCAGACATTTTAAGGAAACATGTAACAAGCTGCCAGAAATGTTTTAAGGGCTATTCCATATGAATAAAGCAAAAAAATATAGTAAATACAATATCAAAATCTACATAATGTAGGGTTTGATATGTTGCTATATATCTAAATGTTTGCATTAAGATAATCCAGGATCAAGTCTGTCTTTCCTTGATACTATAAGCTGATATCCTTCCATGTGAATGCAACAGCTTACAGAAATGTTTAGTGCATTGAAATTACGGAACAACTAGGACAGTGATACTAATATCACTTTAAATATCCCATAATGCTGAACATTGCATGGATTACTTTATTTATATGAAACTTTTAGACAGATTTTTATTTGTCATTTTGTTTACACAAGTGTAAAACAGAAATTTCATTTGGAAAAAGCTCACTGGACAATTTCATCTTTTAAAAGTGCAGCCTTGAAAAATAGTAAAAATGACTAATGACAATTATTTTTCAAATATATATATATATATATATATATATATATATATATATATATATATATATAAATAATGATAAAAAAATATATATAATAAAATACAATACAGTTACCCATTCTACAAAATGTTTAATGTGAAAGATATATGAAATGGAGACCTCCCCTTAAATAAACACATCTAAATGAAAACTGCACCACTATATACTTTATATCTCCATTTATCTGTATTTTAATGTAAACAAAATGTTTCACAAATGTCCGATGTACAACATTTCATAAATTCACAGCATATCTTGGCTAAATGGGTTGTATAATCTTTGTAGACATTAGTGATTGTTCATTTGCTGATGAAACTGAAGCACCAGAGTGGCCCAAAAATAACCATCCCCAACTTTCTGTTATCTCTGTCATGTTTCGGTGTCGTGGACCAGCTCGTCACCTGGAAATATAATTGTGTATCCTTCTGATTCGCTAACCGGTTTTTGGCCCGTTCTGATTGGCTGCTGTCATTTAGAGCGTGTGCTGATTGGTGGAATTTCTAGAGTAGGAAGTGATGATCTTTAGTAAGAGCTTAATACGGTTAGCTAGGTGAGGTAGTCTTTGACTTTAATGTATTTATTTAAATGTCAAACCTTGCACTTTAACTCTACTACTCTCAGTTCTTTGATTATACTTGTAATCTTGAATTTATAAAAAGGAAACGTCCTCTTAGGTTGACATTTCGTCATTTTTCTCTGCGACTGTGTTGAATTAGCTTGTTAGCTTTGTGTCGTTTCAGTTGAAATACTCTCCTCGCTAGTTTTCTCGCATGGGGTATATCTTTTCTTGTTTGACAGCTGGGCGAGCTAAAATTAACCACCTTTATATGTAGTGTATTGGGTTCTGTTCGGTCAGTCTCGTGTGGGACAGTTTATTTTTTGCTACTTTTTGCAGCGTGAACGAATGTTTGGTAATAGAAATAGCAGCGGTTGCAGCTAGCAGATGGTTGGCTCCTTAACAACAACAATGAGTTGTAAGGGGGGTCCAAGGACGGCTAAAAGGCTTTATTTTGTTGCCATTCTCCTTCTAATCTCCATCAATGGGTTGACAGCAGGTAAGTTACAAATTAAATTGCTTCAAGAAATAATGCAGCCAACTACAGTGTGTTTGATAACCAATCGCACGCAGCTGTTGTTTTGGTATAAGGAGAAGCATTGTAAGTAAAAAACTATGTATTTTTTTTGCTGTACTTTAATGTTTCAGACGAAGATCAACACAGGGACGATGGCTCTGAGTTAAAGGTGCGTTTTGAGTTTTTTGTTAAAAATAGAATAAACCATATTGGAAGACCAGCATTTCATACTAAAGTGTCTGTTTACAATGTAATGTGCTCCAGGGGATTTTGAGCTAAGCTTGTTTTGTTTTCATTTTCGGCTGTGATTATAGAGCTAAAAAAAAATAACTACTTGAAACTGATTGTAGTTTAAAAAAGTTACGGAAATCATTTATATGGAATAATGGAAATGGGTATTGCAACAATATCATAAGTTTGACTGTTATCCTGCAGTCCTAACTCAACTATCATCAAATTTTGTTTTATTCTGCTTTACAAAAAGGATGCTTAGTCATGAAAATGAGATAAGTGTATTGAACAGATCTCCAACTCTTTATGATTTGGGTGATCTTTTATTTTTCTCTCTTGTTATTTGTAGTCATATCATGATCCAGACTCTGAGGAGGAAGATGTTCATATTGTATCAAGAATTTTGGCAGCCGCCTCTGGGACTCGCCGTCTAGATGGCACCCAATCAAAGGAGGAAAAACAATCTCTTGGAGAGACGGAGGAAAAGGAAGAACTACCCGAACAGCCTCCTCCTCCTGAGGAAAAACCCAGAGAAGGTGAATGAGATTTACTTTAGTTTTCAAAATTAAGGAAAATTTTATTTTTTTTAAATGTATAGGATATAAACTGATTTATGTGTATATATTTACTATTTAAGGCATTAATCTCTTTGTTGAAATTAAGAGTTTATATCCGTGTTGTCACTACATCAGAGTTGTTGATCAGAGTATTTATTTATGATAAGTTAACCTGCAGAAAAGCACAGGTACTTTTTAGAAGTGCTACTGTGCCGTTTGGGTGGTAACTGAATATAAATTAGGGACTCCTAAATGATAAAACATTGAAAATAACTTTCACTTATGTTGTAAGCTTTGGTAATTCCCAGCATGTTGGCCTGCTTTCTCTCTGGCTTACACTAAGCAAAGCAGCATGTGGGTTTATGCAGTACTGCTATGGGTAAACGGTTTAACTTCATGAGATATTAACAGCTTGCTGCAGCTGTGGCTTCTGCTGCTTACACCCTTTTACTCTGGGACTGCGTACACTGTTCCTATACAGTCGTTTTTATAACATGTTGAAGGTGTATTAATAATACCACTCTTTCCAAACTTTAGTCCAAGTTTTGTTTTGTCCATTTTTTTAAAAGGGAAAATATGATAACTGAAACTTATTTTTTCTCTTTATTTTTTTTATATTTCAGTTCCTCTTGTAAATGGCGGCACATCCCATGGGGAGCCCTGCATCTTTCCATTTTTCTTCCAGGGAAAAGAGTACTCTGACTGCACCACTGAAGGGCGGGGAGATGGACGGCTATGGTGCGCAACATCCTATGACTATGACCATGACAAGAAATGGGGATTCTGTGAGAGTAAGTTTTCAGCTGAGGTAGAGCTGTCCCTCCAACTTAAGATAAGAAGTTTAGAAGTTGTAGGGATGGGAAACCATAAACATATCATAGTTTTCTTTCAGTTTATTATGGCTCCCTTCTATCAGTACAGGATTTCCATTCCTTTTAAACTTCTTCTTTCTCTCAGCGGAGGAGCAGGCGCAGCAGAGACTGCAAGCTGAAGAGACAGAGGAGCAGTATCAGACAGTTTTACGCACGCTTAATGGCTCCACCAGGAAAACTCAGAAAAAAGAGTAAGTTTATTGCTTTCATTCTGATGATACAACTTTAGATCTCCAGACCTAATATTAATATTACCCTCATGAAAATTTAGTCATTTATTTTCTTTTTTTATTTATTTTAAATCTTAAGTCCAGTGTTTATTCTCCATTTGATATATCCATGCAAGTGTTGGGTTCACATGTTTCCTGCAGTGCGTTAGACTGTTACAAGTTAATGTTGGAGAGATTCCCAAAGTTTCCTGTTGTACTTCTTTATCAGTTCATTTAAAACTAGGTCTGACATGTGTTTGGGATCTTTGTCCTGAAAGTCATAGCTGGGTCTAGACTGTTTGGCTGCCCGTAGTATCAGGACTAGTGGTAGTCAGGGCTGAAAGCCTCATTTTAACTCTTCCAGTCACCCTGGCCAAGTAAGTCAGTGTTGGTCTCATCAAATCATAAAACCTTTCTCCAGATTTTTCACTGGTCTTCCTGTTTAAGATCACCATCAACTTTGGCTCTTAGCTACATCTTGACCACAACCTTTTCTAGCAGCATATACATTAAAACGCCTCCCCTCTGTTTTGTTCTAATTACTAGGCAGCGCTAATGAAACTTTGCACATCCTTGATTGAATTGGATGCAATTCTTTCTCAGGTTGTACGAAAAGCTGTTGAAGGTTGCAGAAAAAGGTCACCAGAAGGCCACAGAGAAGGTGGCGTATGCCATGCTGTTTGGAGACTACATGAACCAAAATATCACCAAAGCCAGAGAGATGTTTGAGAAGCTTGCGGTGGAAGGCTCACCTAAAGCTCAGATGGTAAAAATGTCTCACAGCTTAAATGCAGATCGGTTTGAATGACTCTTAAGTTTTGTGTAGGCTTTAATATGAACTATATTTGTATTGTTTCTACTTAGGCTCTTGGCTTCCTGTATGCAGCAGGACTAGGAGTTAATTCAAGTCAAGCCAAGGTATTTGTTTCTTTATCACATTCAGGCTCATCCCTCACATTAAATCCACTCATAAGTAAATTCTCACACATTATGCTGATGTTTTCCAGGCATTGGTTTACTATACCTTTGGTGCATTGGGTGGAAACTTAATAGCTCACATGATTCTGGTGAGTTGAGTTGTTCATCTAATTGCTTATCGGATAGACGTGTTATTTTCTTTCATAATAAATTAAAAATGTTCCTGCATTATGATTAGGGGTACAGGTATTGGGCAGGTGTGGGTGTTCCCCAGAGCTGTGAGTCAGCACTAACGCATTATAGAGTGGTGGCAAATCACGGTAAGTTTTTCTTTTTATAGTTCATATGGGTGCAGTTTCATTTTACCTCGAGGTTATTTCATTTTTTTTATCTATGTTCCTACTCCGGCCTTCCGCACCTCCAGTGGCCAGTGACGTGTCGCTGACGGGGGGCTCGGCAGTGCAGAGGATCAGACTGCTGGATGAGGTGGAGAACCCGGGCTCCACTAGTGGGATGCTGGAGGAGGACCTCATCCAGTATTACCAGTTTTTGGCAGAGAAGGGAGACGTTCAAGCTCAGGTATTTCATTTCAGTCTTCATCTGCATTCCTTCTGTTCTTAATCATCAATATAAGTACTTTGGGTAAAGAAGACTTAAAGTTTATACCTCTGGAACTTTTCCACACTTTGTACAAAAACAGACTTCTATGCTTTTAGACAAGTGCAAAAAGAAAATGACCACGCATGAGGAAGAAGGTGCTCTGAAAAGGAGAAGCATCATGAAATGTTGAACCTTTCAGTTAGCTTACTCATGGCCTGGTGCTTCGTGGGTTTATGTTTTCCATTCTGTGGCTTTGGACAACTAATGTCAATCAGGCTGAATGGTTAGAAATGTTATTTTGATATGGAGTTTGTGGAGCTTTGAATTTGAATAAGCTTAAATTATATTAATGAACAGACACTATGATGATGAGTCAATATATATATTTTTTAATGAATAATGATTAGGCAGATTAGATTGAAATATTTCAACCCCTCCCATCATACAGAGGTGATTTTCCTAAGGTTCAGGGAATCCTGCCCAGAGCTGATGGGAAGATGGATTATCTTACACATCAAGTAAACTTGGAAGAAAACTTGCTCTTATTTTTAAAAGATGGCTTTAATGGACCTTAATATGAATTCTATGCTTTTATTTTGGGTTTTACATGATTATCACCAGTTGATTACAATTATGTGCTAAAGTTGCAGTAAAGTACATTAAAGTTTTTTTTTTTTTTTGACAAGGCAACATGTGGAAAAATCTCAGTTGCCTTCCATACTGTTGCAAAGCAATTTATAGCTTAACCAGATACCAAAGGAACATATGAACCCCTGCTGCCAACATGGATCAGTACCATCCAAAAAGTAGATCTCAGTTTTACTTGAGATTATGTGAAATACTGTTAATCTGTTTGCATTTTTAGGTTGGTTTAGGGCAGCTCCATCTACATGGTGGACGTGGAGTAGAGCAGAATCATCAGGTAACATTTTGCCTTTGGTTAACATATTTGACACCAAGTCACCACAGCTTTGTTTTTCCCTCTGCTTAACATGTTTTTGCTGCTTCCTGACCAACAGAGGGCGTATGACTACTTCACACAGGCTGCAAATGCTGGGAACACACATGCTATGGCTTTCCTTGGCAAGGTTGGAGCGATTAAAAACTATTTGCTCTTTCTTGTATATTTCTTTTACACTTTTATGTTTTGAACAGATCATCACAGTCTGAAACCTGAAAGAAACCTGCATTGAGTAGTCTTCCTCTTTAATGCCAATGTTTTGTTCACATTTCTTGACTCTAACATTGCTAGAGTGAAGTTAGCCACTAGATTTGTTTTCACAGAATTTATGGTTTTATTTCCCTGAATGTTTCCTCCTCAGATGTATTCAGAAGGCAGCGAGTTTCTCCCTCAGGACAACGAGACAGCTTTGCAGTACTTCAAAAAGGCCTCTGACATGGTAGATATGAACCTAAACACTTCTTTAATAGTATATGCATTTAATCTGCTGGTCCTTATTCAATACATTGTATTTTTTTTTTGTTATCCTATCTCTACCGTTCAGGGTAATCCAGTGGGCCAGAGTGGACTGGGCATGGCGTACTTGTATGGGAGGGGCGTCCCTGTGGTAAGAGACACAGCAAACTGAACTACTAATTTGTATTCAAATCTTCAAATCTATTCAGAGATTTGACTGTTAAATTAAATCATGTCTGACTTTTATAGAAACCAATTGTTTTACAGCAGTTACCTGCTTTTTATTTTATGTTTAGAACTATGAGTTGGCACTGAAATACTTTCAGAAGGCAGCAGAGCAAGGTTGGGTGGATGGACAACTCCAGCTTGGAACCATGTATTACAGTAAGATGGAAATTACTGCAGTTAATTCAGTTTAATGTTTTGCCATTTCTCCTGTTTCTCGTTTAAATCTCTCGTGTTCTTCCTGCTTTATTGCAGATGGTATTGGTGTGAAGCGGGATTATAAACAAGCGCTCAAGTTCTTCAACCTGGCCTCACAGGCCGGCCACATCTTGGCTTTCTATAATCTGGCCCAGATGCACGCTACTGGCACCGGAGTAATGCGCTCCTGCCACACTGCAGTGGAGGTATGCTGCACATCTGAATTACATGTAATAAAATGCTTTGATCACTCTCTTGATGTGCTGAAATGTTTTTATTTTAACACTCAGCTTTTTAAGAATGTATGCGAGCGTGGACGTTGGTCAGAGCGTCTTATGGGGGCCTATGGCAGCTTTAAGGAGGGTGAGACCGACGCTGCTCTGGTTCAGTACCTGCTGCTGGCAGAGCAGGGCTATGAAGTGGCGCAGAGCAACGTAGCCTTCATTCTGGACCAGAGTAAGATATATTTATTTTTAATCAGGTGACCAGACTATTGATGAGTGAAATCTGACATGTTTTTGTTGCTGTGGGGATTTTTAATTAACAGAAGGGGCAAATATCTTCAGCGACAACGAAACCTACCCTCGTGCTCTCCTTCACTGGACAAGAGCCGCAGCCCAAGGTTAGCACATGGTTATCTGATGTTTTTCTGTGATTGTTTGTTCCCCTGATCAAGTTAAATGTTTACTATTTGTCAAATTCATTGTAAAGCATGACAACACACAAGGCTTATTTTGCTCTGGCTAGTACAGGAAACTGAAGCTGCAGATATACCACTTTAACATTTAACACTGCTTTTCTGTGCTGTTTTAATTGGGGAGGTCGAACATAAGGGGTTGATGGTTCACAGCTGTTCATTTGCTGTCAAGGTTACACCGTGGCTCGGATCAAACTGGGAGACTATCATTTCTACGGATATGGAACAGATGTGGATTATGAGACTGCGGTCATTCACTACAGACTTGCATCGGAGCAGCAGAACGGCGCCCAGGCCATGTTTAATCTGGGTTACATGCATGAAAAAGGTCTGGGTATCAAACAGGTGAGTGTGTGCTGCATATTTACAGATCTATGTATTTGTTGTTGTTATCCATTCTATTTACAGGGTTTCCACGGGTCATTAAAAATCATTATTTTTTAAATTAAGGCCTTAATTGGCATTAAAATTCATTAAATGTGATTATTGTGGCATTTGAAATCTCTATTTAAAACAAAGTTTATAAAAGGAATTTTGTCAGATATATCAGATTTAACTGTCTCCGCGTGTTTGTGTGGAACTGCTTCCGGTTGATCGTAAAGCCGTATGTTCGGAAAGGAAGCTCGAGGCTTAGGAAAAGCTAGAAAATATAAACAATAAGCAAATATAAGCAAATATAAACAAAAGTGACTGGAAGACGAGGAATCTCGGGACATGGCTGCAGCCTGTCGACGGTAAAGATGACGAAGTATTTTGCCATGATATATATGAGAGTCATGGGTACGTGTTGATGGCATTAAAATGATTTCTAAGAGCATTACAGAGCATTAAATTAGAGTTACTCATTCCAGTATACACCCTGATATAATGTTACTTTATCAATCTATAATTTTGATCTGAGTCACCTTTAAAAGAAACCAATGCTTCATTACAGTTCAGTCATGGTTATAATACATTTCAGTCAAAATCAGTTCACACCAGTTGTTAGGAACTTTCTATCCAGCCTCCTATGTAAGCACTTCGCTACGGTTTAGTGCATAACATCCATAACTGAGTTGAATTTATAAAGCTGCCTGTCTTGTTTTATTTTTACTTGATTAATGATGTCTGTTTTGTCTGCAGGACATCCATTTAGCCAAGCGTTTCTACGACATGGCTGCTGAAGCCAGTCCTGATGCTCAGGTCCCAGTTTTCCTGGCTCTGTGTAAACTGGGCCTGGTTTACACTCTGCAGTACCTGCAAGACCTTAATGTAGGTGTTTGTAGCATCGTGTTCCACTAAGCCTAACTCCAATGCATCTTTTTATGCCTTGATAAGTGAGATTAATTACGTTTGTTCAATTTTCTTCTCCCCCCCCCTTCCTATTCCACGTTGTGCGTAATCTTTGTAAGCTGAAGGAGTTGATTTCTCAGGTGGACCTGGACCAGCTTCTAGGCCCAGAGTGGGACCTCTACCTCATGACTGTCATCGCCCTGTTGCTGGGCACAGTCATAGCCTACAGGCAGCGTCAACACCAAATCATCATGCCACCCCGCCCCCCTGCCCCGGCTCCTGCACCCCCCCCAAGACCTGCTCAGGAGGAGCCACAGGCGCAGGCAGAGCCTCAGGATCAGGAAGAGACGGCAGCCCCAGGAGTAGCTGAGGAGGAGGAGGAGCATCAGTGAGAGGAGCCCAGAGGGAGCAAGGCGAGGGAAAGACTGAGGCAGAACTCATTCAAAACCTGCTGCTTGGAGCATGTCTCCCACTGCCTGCTCTCTTCCACATCATTAGAAAACTCTTGGCTGCTGAAACTGTTCAGCTTTTCTCCATTTGAGAGGTGATGAAAACAAACACAGGATCTAAGACTGTTTTTTTTCTTTACTTTCTTTTTTCTGTGTTCAGGACTCTGCCAGAGGTAACCACTGCTTCATGAAAATTTATTTCAGTTTTCTGATTAAAAACATTTTAAAGTCAGCTGGTTAGAAGGAATCTGATTTTTGTTTAGTTTCCTCTCATAATTCTCTGTTTTCTTAAATGTTTTGGGGCTCAGAAGTGAATCTGATTTAATCCTCAGTAACATTTAGAAGAAAAAAATAGTTCAGCTTAGGATTGTGAAATTTATCTTATTTAATTTAGTAGTTAAGGACAAGATAATGCTTTTTGTTTGCAGAACTTTTGTTGAATCAGTTTTCATTTTAGCTTAAGTTATTTCAGCTGGAATCCATGCAGCTTTAGTTTCTTTACTATAACATGCTAAATCCATGTGCTTTTGATCAGAAAGAGGAATGATGTAGAACACGATAAATGGTAGAAGTTCTAGAGTCGAAAGGATTATAGTTTGGTTTTAAACAAGGAACAGAGGAGCCTTTAAAACCTGGCATCAAAAATACAAGGAAAATGTGAGAATTTTATTAAAGAATGATGCTGGTTTTAAAATATATATTAAAGGGCAAGAAAACCTCACCTATAATATGCTGTTCACTGTCTTTCATTATTTTATGATGGGTTAATGTTTCTTAGACAGCCACTAATTGGAGAAAAATGAGCATAGCAAATGGATTTGTTATTTTTCTTCCCTACATTTTCTATTTATGTTTTTTCTTGGATGGGTTACAGGGCTTCTTATGCTCTGAAAGCTGCTACCCAAAAGATCAAAAATGGCGTTCTGGACCCATTCTTACACTTCTAAAGCTGACTCCATTTGGAGTAAACCATGGTTGCATCATAAAGGATTTTTAAAGTTTCTTCTCAGATCTGTTATGATCCTATTGGTTTGGAGAAGCTAATAAAATAACAGACATGTCTGCATGACATGCTGAACTGTAAGAACAGGGCAGCCGCATCTGGAGGAAGAGGATTCACCAGTAGGTTACCTCTCTGAACTGGTTTGGAACAACTGGATTTTTACCATCACAAAAACAAGTTTATACACAGATTAATAAATGATAATGGATATTTGACTGTTGGTTGTCATTGATTTAACCCTTTATAGATCACCCATTGAAATACTTTGAAATTTAAAGCCAGGAGTTATTGGAGGGCAAGACCTCATTACTTTTATAACGTAAAAAAGAAAAATTCATATTTAATGGAAAATATTAATGTAAATGTAATAACAAGAAATGGTCACTTGCCTTAATGTATTAAGGTACTTCTATAGGAAATTAATGAAAAACATTCAGAGTGAAAGAAACTTGTAACAATTTTTTTTTGTTACAACATAACCTTAGAGTACTAATACTGATACAGGCATTAACATTTTTAACTGGCTTATAAACTATTTAAACTTTTTAATTACCTTTTAGCCTTTTTTCTTAACTTTTTCAACTTAATTTACAGTAGGTAATAAATCATTCAACGGCTCATCTAATTGGTGAAATGCAAAAATAACATAGAGCCACGTAGCAGTATCTGCTGAATGGCTGGATATCAATCTTGTGCTTCTAGACCTCATGAGGAAAGGTAGGACTCAATTTGTAAGGGGTATGCAAGTGATTAAAAACAGACTATAAAGGGTTAACCATCTTTTTTTGTTTTGTTAAAATAATACTAAATTTTTAAAATCTAGGCAAAAAAGTTTTAAATTTCAAACATTAAAATATGAATGGGAACTCTTATCTCTCAGTTTAGATTGGTTACTATCATCATTTCAAAGTGTGGCTCCCAAAATAACTGACTTAAATAAGACATTGCAGCATTGTGGTCCATACTATGGAGCCAACACCTGTCATTGGCCCAGCTGGCTGCCCTTCAGCTTGTATTGGGGGCGGTTGGTCAAAGTGACAGAGCTGTAAAAAAACAGCATCACATTGTGCAGTCTGTAGGGGTGACCTATTGACTGCTCCATACGCACAGCTATGGAGGGGCTTTTGATGGCGGTGGCATGTGTGTTCCTGTCCTGCTCTGTCAAAGGTAAGTGCTAGAACAAGCAGGCCTGTAGTTGTTATTGTTTTAGCCCCTCTTTATTAAAAAAGAGCATTAACGAAAAACTACATGTTTTGAAAGGGACAAAGGTTTCATAATCATAGCTTTGTGCATTTGTTTAGAAATGTAATTCAACAATGACAGAACTGAAGTGTTTTAAAGGAAATGACTGGTGGTGGGAGTATGAAGAGGGGATTCGACACTACAGCAAGGAGGCTCTAAATAAGGTACCGTTTAATTAAGTTATTTTACAAAATAACAAGGGTGCTATGGGATAAAAAGCCTGTCTATGAAGATACTAGGTTGAGTTAAAAAAAATCATATGTGCAAAAAAATATTTGTTATAGGTTCACCTCAATGAAGTTTAATGGTTGATTTTGGATTAATCTCTTAAAGGAAAACTTCGATTCAATACGTAAAGTGAGTTTATTTCTGTTTTTTTTTTTTTATGTCTGATGAAAACCATAAAATTGACTTCAGAAGGAATGCTGAGATCTGGAAATAGGACTGTTATTATATTTTTATAAGATGAAACCTTATGGGGAGGACTTGAAAGCCTCCCAACAGTCACCGAGACTCCACGGGGTTTGTTTAATCATACAAATGGAAAGTTGAGTGGGAGGAAAAGAGGAGACCCAACAGGAGGAACCTTAACCATAACAGCAAATTTTGAAGATTTTTTTTGCAGTTTTTAAAATGTTCTACTTTTCATTCCTCATGTCATGCAACACTTTAACCAGAGGCAATGTCTGCTTTAAGAAGAAATCAAACTAGGATTTTGCTCTGTGGTTAAAAGTCCTCTTCACATGGTGAAAGGCTCAGAATACAAACTGTTTGAAAGCCCACTGTGAAATTTCCACAGTCAGGAAAGGTTTCTGCTTGTGTTAGTCCACAGTCAAGGCAGCCATCTACCAGGACATTTTATAGGACCTTATGCTGCCCTCTGCTGTCAAATAGGAATGCACGGATCCACTATTTTCACTTCTGATTCAATTCTTGACCTTGGATATCTGCAGATCCAGATACTTTTTTAGACACCAGATCCTTTATTTCCTTATTATAGTTCAAAAATATGTACAGGAATTGGTTGTGGCTGCTGCTCTCTGAAACAGGGGAGGCTCAATGGTGTTAATTATATCCAAATGTTGAAACACATAAAACACATCGTTACAAAGGGTGAAAATAGCTGTTGTGAAGCGCTTTGAAATGATAAACTCCAGCAACCAAGGCAAAAGTTCAGCACAAGATGACTGTTCGGACTGAATGATCAATTTTCCCTCTCGAATCATGGGGAAAACCTCTCTGTCTGGCCACTGTCGGTCCAAAATCCTTTAGTATGTTGGCCAATCAGCATCGAGCAGCCAGTTCTCGACCCGCCCCTGCTACATACTGTAGATCCCCTAAGAGGTTTAGCTTCACTGGAGGTGACATATTTTGGCATATAAACCAATCAGGGCTCTACTGCCTCGCTGCTTACCTCTATAGACAGAGGCTCAAACTTAAACAGGGATTTATCATAGACACTGACATGCATTAATATATGGTCAGAAACAGTAAAATATGTTACAGGATAAATTCTATTCTGAAAACATATATGGGACTTTAAGGATTGAAAATGACTGTATTTATTACATTTAAAAAATGCCCATTAAGGTTTCAACTTTCCTGCTGTCCAAAAGATTTTTAACCTAATTAAATCTTATTATAGAAATGCACTGAATAGATCTGCCCCTATGGAGTGAACACTTTTTCACCGATTCAATATCGGGACCGATGCCAATATTCATATCTGATTGATGCATCCTGGACCAGTTTTTTTTTCAAATTGCTGATTATACCTCTGTGCTGAACATTGTGTCTTGGATATATTAAAGGTCTTCGTAGATACCATTTACTTTACTACTTAGAGAGAAATGAACCTTTTTAGCTCAGCTGTACATCATGCTCCTGAACTCCTTGAAAGCTACTTTGATGCAGTAATCCTGTGAAAGGTGTTTGAAGAAAGCAAATGGGGCTCGTGTTGTGCAGAATACTGACCAGCAGGGGGATGTATATTTAATTATATAAAAAAATCATTCTTCAGTGGTATTTTCATTTTTTGGAAGATTTAATAACATTGTTTGATATAATCCATTATCTCCCAAATAAACAGAATTATATACCACTGAAATTAATCTATACTATGGTATCCTTTTTCATTCAAAATTTCCAAAAACCGTAAATTAATAGACTTAAAGCAGTGCCATTAATTTGGTGTTTTAAGTTTATGAAATATTTTCATTTAAAATGAGCCTTAAAATAATTCAAGGCAAAAAAGAAATTAGGCTGCTATGTTTTGCTTCATCTAACAGGAGTTTCCTGAGAAAACTCGCCCGATCAGCTTTAAACATCCTGTGTTCCAGTGCCCTGACATGACCCCCTCTCCCTCTGTCCCCTCTTCAGGTACGTTCATGTCCCAAATTACTCCTCTTTCAACCAGTCATCCTAGAACAGGAGATTTACTAGATTCCACTGACTTTCTCCCCTTTTTCTGTTTTTTTTTTTCCCCCCTCCAACATTTGGTTAGTTGAATTTGTGAAGGCAGCGGATATTAAAGTCATTGCCGCTTTGGGGGACTCACTAACAGTATGTGTTTTTGGTTTTACATTTAACAAGTGTCTCTTTTTTCAAGTTCAACTACTTTTATTATGATAAATTTAATGAAAAAACCCACAAATATCACAGAAATAAATTAAGTCTGACAAAAGTAAACCAAAAATAAATAAATTCTTTTAAAATAAATAAATTAAAGTCAAGACATTGCTTTTCAACAGAATGATTTTTGAGGGGAGTGGTGACCTAGTGGTTCAAACAAGAACAAACTCCCTGAATCAGTCCAGGACAAAAATGATGGTATCATAACTGAATTTTCAGGCAATCACTGCAATGCAACGATTACTGAGACTTCAAGTATTTTCGTCCTCTCATGAGCAAACTGTTCCAGCTGCAAGGGGGCCTTTTTCCAAACAGCATGTTTCAGCTCCTTCCAAAGATGCTCATCAGGATGTAGATCAGGGCTCATAGAAGGCTCTTCTTGGCATTTCTCAGTGTTCTTAACTTCATTTTTCAGGTTGTTATCTTTTTGCAAGATCAATAAACAGGGACTGAGATCGAGCGTTCTGACACTGGCCAGCACATTTCTCTCTAGAATCCCTGATTCAAGAGATTCAAGACACCCTGTGCCAGATGAAGGAAGGCAGCCCCATGGCATAACAGAGCCTTCTCCATGTTTCACAATAGATATCGTTATTTGATATGCTTCATTTTCTTCTGGATGCACACAAAGCTTATATGCCTTAGCAAAAAGTTCAATTTTTGTCTCATCTGTCCGTACGATATTTCCCTCGAGGCGTTGTGACTCATCAGTAGTGGTTTGGTAAATTCCAGTCTGACCTTATTATGAGTTGTTTTCAACAATGGTGTCTTCCTTGGTTTTCTCCAATTAAGTCCAACTTAGCTCAAACAGTGACGGATGGTGTGATCAGATACTGAAGTGAAGTTACTTTATCTTGATTCTGGTTTGTTTTGTTGCCATTTTGTTATCAAAGGAACATCAAGCTGCTTAGAGGTCGTTTTAAAGTCTTAATTTTTAATATGCTTGTCTTTTTAATTTTCAGAGACTTGTCTTTCCGTTACTTCCTCTGGTCCATGTTGGGTGTGGTACACACCACCATGTCACCAAACAGCACAATGACTACCTGTAGCCCTATATATATAGGCCCACTGACTGATTACCAGATTATAGACACCTGTGATGTAATTAGTGGACACTCCTTGATTTAACATGTCCCTTTGGTCACATTATCTTTAGTCTTTTCTAGGGTTACCATTGCTTTTGTCCAGGCCAATTGTTTAAAATTATTCCGTTGAAGCATGGTTGAACAGTAGGGTTTGACTTTAATTTGTTAATTTTGATATGTTTTCCTAATATATTATAACCTTTGTCTCATTAAAGTTATTTATGTGACCACTGTGGGGTTTTCTTACAATAAATATGGGCTGCAACAATTCTTTCCATATGTATAGATATATTGAATGTAAAAGCAGGTATCAATGTAGTCCTATTAGCACCCTGCAGTTCACTGAAACCTTTGTTCAATGTTAAGATATTAATTAATACTCTAAGGTAACGGATCCCCTCTGAATATTTGTTCTCAGACAGCGATAGGTGCTAATGCCACAACTGTGCTCGGAATCCCTATAGAATTTCGCCATGTGTCATGGAGGTGAGATTTACCCTTTACGATCAGTAAATGTTTACCTGCATCATATAATACATTAATGCATGAGCTGTTTGACAGAAAAACTATTTAATTTTCTTTTGAGCCAATAATATTATCTGCCCCCCTTAAAGTATTGGAGGTTATGGAACTTTTCAAGACGTGATAACTTTGGCCAGTAAGTTGTGTATTTTTATTTTCTTTCCTGTCTAATCAGTTTTAAACCAGATTTTTTTTTTCTCCTCACAGTTTTCCTCCTTTTGTGTTTTAGACATCATCAAACTATTCAATCCCAATCTGCTTGGTGCTTCTCCTGGAAAGACTATCCATGGGATGCAGGCTCATATCAGTGAAACGGGTTTTAATCTGGCTGTGACTGGACACAACACCTTGTAAGACCACATCCCTGTAACAGACACTAATCTCTAGGTGAAGAGGCAGTGTCTGAGTGACGATATCAACCTCTCCAATGCTGTTCATATCATCTTCTGATAGATACTTTTGCTTCAGGTCTTACAAATTCATATCTGACTCTATCTCATGTTTTTTTTTTTTTTTTCCAGCAACCTCCCTGGACAGACGAGAGAATTAATTGACACTCTGAGGCGATATGAGGTAGTGTGGGGCACACTCCCTTTGAACTAAAAAGAAAGCTTTAGAGCTGTCTTTCATGCAGACTGTGCTTTGTTTCTTCTTCAGGGCCTCAACTTTGAAGAAGACTGGAAGCTTCTAACTATTCTTATGGGCATGAATGACATCTGTGATTACTGCAAAGATAAGGTAGTAAAGTAGTTATTTTCCTTTTTACGCTGAATTTAGTTCAGAATAAAAACATTTTTCTTAATATCCTTTGTCTCTCCCTCTAGACTATGTTTTCAGTGGATAACTTCATTCACTACATGACCCTTTCTCTGGAAATGCTCATGAATGAGGTAAAGTAAAATGAGACACGACTCGGCTGCACCTATAAATCTGTCAAAGTAAACGTTCTCATAGGACTAGTGGTGTGTTTTCAGGTTCCTCGTATGATTGTCAACGTGGTGCAGATCCTACCCATGCACACTTTGAGAGAGGTACAGAAGCCCACCCCTGGGTGTCTTCTACAGCGGTGAGCCTGTTGTAATCAGGATGTCCTTTACCTGGTCGGTTTGCAGTGTAAATACAAGCATATGAGATAATAATAGGGGATTTATTTTATGCATTCTAATTCATCGTTAAAAATTTGAAATGCGGGTATAGTTTGACACTCATTGCAGCAGCATTCGCGTCGTCTTAATCCTTGGTGGATTTTTTGACTGTTCATCAATTTCTTAACCAAATATTCACCTTAGGGTGACAGCATTGGTCTGATGGATGAAACTAGGGTACCGTTGGGAGGTCTAATAGCACAATTATTCCACACACCCACTTTTGATAGTTGCCTAAAGGTGTGTCTTAAGTCAGTAAAAGTACCAGTTCAAAAAAAAAAAAAAAAGTGATGTTGCTTCTTTGCAACTTATCAAGAAATATTTAACCAATTATTGGAGGCTGTGTACACATTTAAAAGCCAGTAAGTCAAATACATAAGCAATCTACTAACCGTTTATCACATTTAAAGTTATAAATGTGTAATAATCAATTTTTTAGGATATACTGCATTTTATTTTGTAAAGTTTGTTTATAGGATTGGGCAGTACAAGAAATGCAGTCTTTTTATCTATTTTTGTGATCAGTCCTAAAGAATTTATCTACGATACATTTACAGCTTCTCTATCAAGACTTTACTCCTGTTGTTCCCTTGCCCTGTTTTCTGTCTGTTTAAGGTCCTTCTGCTCCTGCCTGATAGAGCCAGTTTCCAGATCTCCTGAACTTCAGGAGCTTGTTGAAGTCAATCTGGAGTTTCAGGTGCCTTTACTCATTCTCACTGTACAACATCAAGAATTATGTTTTTCTCTAAAATTGATATTTATTACATATTCTGATTTTATGGTTTGGACTAGCTTCAAAATAAATACATATAAACCATTTCTGCACTGATAAACTATTTTATGTATTTGCTTATTTGTTTATCTGTTTATGCTTCTTTTTGGGATAGATCATGATGGCTAGCAGTATTAATGAATCAGGTGCTAAATATGAATAAATGCATTATTCTAGAAATGTAGGTGGCTGCATGATTGTCATCCAGTGAATGACTAATTAAATGACTGAAAATCTATTTTTATTTAATTTTTATTTGTTATTATTTTTGCAGAAAAGACTTGAGGAGCTTTTGTATAGCGACCGCTTCTTCAGGGAGGATTTTGCTGTTGTTCTTCAGCCCTTTCTGAAACACGCTGACCCTCCTCGCCTCCCGGTAATCTGCTTCACAGCAGGGAGCTAATAAGAAAACAATATTGTTGTGATTTGAGCATCAGCTTTCAGGAGATGAATCAGCGTGAAAGTTTGCACAGAGAATTAAATCCCCAGGATCCCTATTCAAACAACTGGAGTTCTGTTTTTTGTGGATTGATTTGTGATTAGTTAGAGTTCATCACTGAATCTAAAAGGCGTTTTATCCCTTTGGCCAGAATGGGAGGATTGATATGAACTTCTTCACTCATGACTGCTTCCACTTCACCATTAAAGGACACGAGGAGCTGGCAAAAGGACTGTGGAACAACATGGTGAACTAATCCTTTAACTTATAAGTAGTATGTTTCTAAATGTGCAGCTACAAAAGAATTGAACTGAACAGAAAGATGGTTCAAACCAAATTTTTTTACCATTGGAGCTCCAGCTCATGTTTGAATAATCATCCCTTACATCTTAATCATTTATATTGTTAAACATCACTGCTATATCTAATCTATGAACCAAAGGATTCACTCTAAATGATCTTTTTATTTTAAAGTAAAATCTGAGCTGCAGCATATTGTCACATATTTTTTGTATCCTGTACACAGTTTCAGCCTGAGGGAGGGAAGATGATTGTGAGCAGTTTTTCTGAACCCATCAGCCTCATCTGTCCACCAGTGGTAAGTCCCATTGTGGCACCTTTAACCAGGTACAACAGACTAAAACCCAACCCAGCAAAGTTTTCCCCATATAATCACTGATTAATAACAGACAGTTACAGTTGATGAACATGACTATTAAAATGTTGCAAGCATATATACCTATATATATATATATATATATATATATATATATATATATATAT
>NW_015150672.1:870940-875200 GCF_000732505.1 Cyprinodon variegatus | reverse complement strand
CTTTTGAAAATGAGCTCTATTAACAAAAAAAAAAAGAAAAATAGAAAATCCAGAAATCTATCACTGGATATTTAAGCAGTGTTTTGATGATCTTTAGAGCAGCTTGTGAGCCGCTGCTGGTATTGAATCAGGAAAACAACAAATAACATAAGAAAAACAAGTCATTAAGTAAAATCAATGTGGAAAAAAAAGTCAGCACTTATAAAAACTGTGAATTTTATCCATATTAAGTTATAGAATAATTTCTTTTCTTGCCTTTTTTGTTGGTTGGCTGCAGGACCACCCATATATTTTCACCCGCCCGGTCGCAGCCAAGTCCAGTCAGCATCTACTTCACTCCAAGGCTAAAACCCTGGCAGCCATCATCCTGCTGCTTCTGCTTCATGTGGCTTAAAAAACATCTGATTTTCTGCTCACAACTTTATATACATTATCTTGGGAATGAAGGTCATAATCATTCAATGAGGCATTTAACCTGTTCTTTTCCACAATCAAGGATTTTACAGCATTCACTTTCAGGTTTTTACTTTTAACAACAAATATTATCTAAATATTAGTTAGGTGTTTTTATTTTCTTGAGTCTGCATGTATAATTTGGTTTTTGCTTTAAATAAATCCACAATAAATTTAAATTTTGCACCTAATTGCAGTGGACTTGTTTATTCTACTATCTTTAATTCCTTAAAGTTATAGTGCGGGATGTTCTTTTTCTAGGTGGATCATCAGAATGAGTGGTGCTCCTAATTGTCAATCATTCTGGTGATATGTTTACATAAGGCCGTCCTACCTGCCCTTCCCCATTTTCACGTACCCTTGTTACGCTGAAAAATACCTGGCTTCTGAGAATTACCTCCTCTCTCACACCACTGATGAGAAAATTGATTGAAATATGAAAGAAAGGGGAACTTTTAAACATAGTCCAACTGTTTTCATATTTCCTATGCATGGATGCCCTAAAATTCAGAGTTTTGGTGCACGGATAAATTAAAATGTATACAACTTTTACTTGTATGGAGACAAATTTCAGTCGATGTGCTACAGTGGCATTTCCCACTTTGGCTATCAACACCATACTATATCATTTTTTGACAAAACATTAAGAATTTGTTTAAAAGTTCTATTTCATATTTCCTTTTATTTCATATTTCAACCCGTTTTCTCATCAGTGTGTGAGAAGAGAGGTAATTCTTGCCAGGCAGGTATTTTTTGGCATGACACCAGCGGTGAGTCTGACATAGTGGAAAAATTGCAAATCTTCTTTTGGAAAGTAGGCTTGTATGAGCGATGCAAACAACTTTTAAACAGAGTGTGCACAAGGAGAAATGAGCTTGTGCACACTCTCACACGGGTTTAATAGGCATTCCCTCTCGGGAGCAGGTACAGGGTTGTGCATTAATTTTTTCTAAGTGGAGAGGGTGAGTGTTTTCAAAAATTTGTAAAAACCCTCCTTTGTACCTTTAGCAAAAACATTTTATATAGTTAACTAAGAAATCGAAAATTTTGATGAACTTCATTTCATGAAGTAGATTTTGTAAACTTCTCACCAGGTGTGAATTAAGCTGGTTCTTCTTTATTTAACTTTAGGATCTCCGTGTCGATATAATTATTGATCAGCCATTATTAAGTCACAATCACAAATCTGAATCAGCCTGAGATCATGTCTGCATTCCTCACAAAATAAAAGAGGAGAAATTATGTATCATCTGCTTTCGGGAACATTTATTTCACTCATATCTTAATAAATGTGTAAAACTTTTAAATTGAGGTAATGGCATTATTACAATAATTTTGGAGCTTAGGATAATATGTTATGTTGACCTCACAGAAAGGTTGTCCATATTTACAACTCTTAATGTGCATGGACTTCAACGTTTATTAGGATTTCATGTCATAGATTTTATATTTGTAAGGAGGTAGGACAATATACATCACAATAAATTCACTAATTATATATTGAGTATAGCAGGCATATGTATTTATCTGAAACCGTTCTTTCTCTAGATCCACCTTTACTACGATTACATCTGGAGGTTTTAAAGGGTTTATCTACCAACTGTAGAGCTGTGGGAACTGATTTATTATGTAATTATTTATTACTCTAATAGCTAAAACTCTATCTGGTTGGATGGGAAATATCTCTAAAAGTTAACTTTCAAATTTTACCTCAACTCCTTAATCAGATTTGGACTTGAAGCCTGTCTGAGTGATTCTCAAACCTGAATACTCTGTGATCTTGTTTGGTTCATTTTTGTTTAGCTGTATGCATCCATACATCCATGTCGCTGTCCCTGCTGAAGAAAAGCATCCACAGCATAATACCGCCATAAATGCTTCACAACTGCTTACTTAACCATTCTGGTGACTTTTATTTTTTATCTTATTGTTTATTAATATTCTGTAAAAAAAAAAAAAAAAAAAAATCATGTTTTTCACAGAACGTATGTACATGTAGTTGTTAATAATGTTTTATTTGTTGATATCAGAGATAAGTGGGCTTAGTACAAATGACTCACTTTGTGTTTTAATTTACTATTAGATGTTAATTTGACTTGATTTCTAAATGAAAATCCAACTAAATTATAATGCAATATGTAAAAAAAAAAAAAAAAGACAAAATGTTCAAACCTGAGGGGTTATTAATACTTTTGAAAGGCCTGTGTTCTCAATAAATAAGCTGGCTCCAGTAGAGAAGCGCTGCTAACTTTCCATAAACTCAGCAAAAATCATTTAAATATGGGAATGCAGTCATTCTTTTTATCCATCAGATATCTGCTCAGGCGGCTCGCTCTTTTTAAGCTTCATGCAATTTAATCACATGTCTTCTCCTAAGTTCTTTAAGCTGTAACGACACATTTTAATTTCTTTTCTGCAGAACCTGTGTTATGATGCACACAGCAAGCCACTATAAAGGGCAGGTCAGTTTCAGGGAAGATAAAGTCCCAGAGCCATCATTTGTACATACTTTATTTTAAACAATGACACTGTAAGACTATCTAGGTGAGCTGTGTGGTTAAACAGTTTATCATGAATACCAAAGCAAATGGAAGCTATTTTAGGTTTGGCTCAGATTTATTGGTTTGGCTGAGCTTTAGAGAGTAAAAGGTGATGGGTGAACACCAGACATTATGTGACTTTGTTTGTATGGATATACATCATTTAATATCCTTGTTTATTTTTTTCTGCATTTTAAAAGAAAAAGAGACAATTATTTAGGCTTTTTTTCCCCACACATATCAGTTTGCCTCTGGAATATATACCTCCTCTCCGCTTTATTTATTCCTCCTGGGGCTGTCATCATGATGAATTTTAATCAACCACTTAGCTGTCAGATTTTAGAATGAGCCTATGATCCCATTCAAAGAAAAGCCTCTTCATGTTTAAAAAACCCCACCGCCGGTTTCTGCAGAACAATATGGATCTGTCTCTGACGCAGGTGGGTCTTTATTACTGTTCAGGAAGCATAAAGGGATATTTGGGGTTATCTGTGGATGGTGCTGCAGGAAATAAAAAAAAGTGGCAGGCGGTCCAGCTCCCACCCTGGAAACATTTTTGATTGATCAGCTGCCAGCAAAGAGTACATCTCATAAGCAAGCTGCTTTAGATTGCTCTGATTTATATCTTTGTTCCCTGAGAACACATAAGCAATTAGGTAATGACATTTTTTTCTTTTCAGGCTGCTTTTTTTTTGACCAATCATAAAATTCTGAATAAAAAAAAAATATATATATATATAAATTGTTGTTGTAACATGAAAAGATTGGAATTGAAAAGTAGAAAAAAATGGCAAAGCTTTTATTGTTGAATATAAACCAGTATATGTTTGTTTGCATTTACATTTAAGATAATTTTATGAATGTATGTTTTATAAATTGATGCGTGAACATGCGAGTCAGCCTGCAGTGTATTGCAATACTGTCATATCTGTTTACTGATCATATCTAATGTCATACTGTCAAAATATATATATATATATATATATTTATATATCATCACTAGGTCCATTACATGTCTATTTGACTTTTATTAAAGAATGATTGGCACTTTTCACAGAGTATTAAATATTTATAGGCAGAGGGTTCTACAACTCTGTCGACAGGGCATGATATTACTTGTCTTTGGTTTGTTTAATATATAGATAAATGCGTCTCATTTTATTTTTATTTAGTTATTATTTCAATATCTAAAAAACTATTGAAATTATTTTTAGATCACACATAAATAGATTCATTAATTCCACAGGGGAAAAGGAAATACTTTAGG
>NW_015150672.1:862965-870396 GCF_000732505.1 Cyprinodon variegatus | reverse complement strand
GCCAATTAAAATGTGTAAACATTTCTAGATATATAAAACTTAATTCTTACTTGCATAATTTTGTTTTTTTTACTTTCTAAAATTCAGTTTACAAAAATTTGATTTAGAAAATATATCATTACAGTTAGGTGTTGGAGTGTGATTTTGATCAGGTAGAATCTTATTTTAGTGATCTACAGTAGAAATGTAACAACAGAGAGGAGAGTGCTTTTAATAAATGTAAAAACGGCCTGCCATAGTCCACTTCATATAAACTTACGCATTAATTGGAGCAACAATCTTCTCCTTTGCAATCTTCCTCTCCTTTGTAGCTGTAGAGCTGTTTCTCTGTCTTTTAAACATACAGTATTCACCTTTGTTATTAAATTTTTTTTTGCATTTCTGTATTAAAATCTCTAGTTCCAGTGGGGTGAAATATGCATCTCCTGTTGCCTGTTGTCATGGTTACTCGTCGAATCGGTGCTCCAGTCATAATGGTTTTTCATACTTGTTGCGCATGAGCTTAACTCTTAGTGGACATAGTTAAAATTGATTGAACTAACTGAACACTCAGAGTTCCTGACTTTAAGCTAGATCAATTTAGAGTTGCGAATTTGAATCTGAGTTTGTTACACCTGCTTCATGAAATGGACCCCTGATGTTTCCATAAGCTGAGATGCATCTTTGATTGTGGCTCTCCTACCGGTAACCAAGCCTGTCAGTCTAGCTGGCTGGCCAAACCATTATCGGTGATTCTGTTGTACCTTTCTCTTTGTATTTTAGAACAAAAGGTTGAACTGAGCTCCGATCTCTGATTTAAAATGCTGGGATAATGCTTTATAAGGTAAACGTACTTAAAACTTCTCCACAACCTTAACCCCGCGGTGATCCTTGGTGTTTGTGCTGCCGTTTATTCACTGATATAAACCAAAAGTTTGTATTGTCCACATTAGAATTTTCTCAAAGAACTTAGCAAGGTTAAAAAGTGTACTTTGATTTAAAATTATTCTTCCTATATACAACGATTTACAATAAACAAAAATATGAATGCAACACTTTTGGTTTTAGGTTTTTTCTAAAACTTTTTTCACGTACCCAATATTACCATTTCCCCAAAATTTTGTTCACAAACCAGTCTAAATTTGTAATAGTAAGCACTTCTCTTTTGCTGAGGTAATCCATCCTACCTCATAGGTGTGCCATAACAAGATACTGATTATACACATTGATTAGTGCATAGGTGTGCCTTAGATGACAAATATGTTATACTTTTTACATATGGATGCATTACTTTAAAGGGATGCTCTACTCTATATCCTAATGATCAATGGATTCATGTTAAAATTACATTAAAAAAAATTATTTGACATACATCAAATTGGTGTCAAAAGATTGATGTCAAGTTTATTTAAGTTTTGTGAGTAAATTATGATAACAATTTCATAGCAGTGTTTGATATTTAACTGACATCTTTTGCCCAATGGATATGTATTTATCACAGAAAATATCAATAAAACGCACTGCAGTGAATTACTAATATGTAAATATTGGTCCTAAGGCCAAGTTTATTGTTGCAGAAGCTCTTTAGTTGTTTACATGCATTCCCTTGACAAATAAATACAATTGAGAGGAAAAATCAAACCTATGTAACTACCTGGGTTAAGCTTTTACTTGTTGTGATTTGCTGTTTTTAGATCTGCAAATATTTGTAAAACCTAATGTACCTTTTCATACCAAACTGTAAAAAACGCTGGAAAACCAAACTAAAATAATATGCGCTTTCAAAGACATGATTAGAAGCCATTACTATTGTTCTCACCTGGGCTGATCTCCACCTGTTCACGCCCTTCAAACCCACCGAGGAGCGACATCATCCTCCCGTCCCAAGATGATGTCATTTCCTCCCACCTAGCCGTATAAGGGCGCTGCTATTGCGGTGAAGTGTCAGTAGAGAGACCGGGGGGGACGGGTAGCTGCCAGCTTGCTGGTGTAATAAAAAAATAATTCAGCTCTCCAGAAATACCGAAAGACGACCAAGTTTTTTTTGCACAGAATGCGTCCGTGATTCGACGTCTTATCTCCAAGATTCTGTTAAAAAAGAAAAATCCAAGCCAGAAAAGAAAGCTTCGCTGTTTTGCTTTATTCCTGGAGAGCTTAATTCACCTCGTATTCAACATGATCGGGAGAGGACTGCTTATTCTCACTATTTTGTCCAACTGCGGTAAGAAATACATGATAATCCTTACTGAAAGATCCCTTCTTTAAAAAAGACGTTGCTGCAGAGGTTCAGCACCAAGGACAGCGACAGGCGGCGGGTCTCCAATCAGACACGGAGTGAATCCAGCGGCACCTTGCTCACATTCAGCCTTGATACAACCTTTGTTTTCTAGATACACCTGCTGTTAAAACAGCTCCATAGAGATGGTTTTAAACACAACCCGTTTCTTTCTTGTCTTGCAGTTCTGTCATTGCCGGTGACTTCAAGTCAGCTGGAGAATGAGGACGTAGAGGTGAGATAATCTGACAGTATCTGTGATAAAAACAGGGATTTACATAACACATCTAGTAACACTTTGTCTGTATTTCAGACTTAAAAAAAACCCTAATTTTTCTAATTTGAAAAATGACCCAATGTTTCTGCGTATTACTCTGCAAAGCTGTGCAGTAATAGACTTACTTGATCCTTACAGTTCAACCTGAAGCACCTTAATCACAAAATCTATACATACTAATTGGGAGCTTATATGCGCACTGAATAGCAGGATTTATGTTGTCATGAAATTATCTCCCAGAGCAAAGGTATTTTCTTCAAGAATAGGAATCTTACAATTGAATAAAATAAAAGAAAACAGCCTAGATGAGGAGTTCATTAGTCTGGAATATAACCAAAGACAAGGAGTATGGGGCTTATTAGGGGCATTTCTGGTGCCTTAGTTGTCCTTGCTGCTCTTGGTTGTGAATCAGGCTGAAAAAATGTTCTACTGTAAAAAGAGCTAGAGGCCATAAGAATATCCAAAGGCATTCTAGTAGATGGGTAAAAATAGCAAGAAATCCATTATTTTACATTGCAGCTCCAATAAAATCTGCTAGACATGTTCTTTTGAACCAAGCTTGGTCCACATCCAGGGAGCCTGGAACTAATTTTGAACAGGGGTGCTGTAAAAATCTCTTCCTGTTTTGGACAAAAGTCCTATTAGCCTATAGGCCTTTGTAAAATAAAATAAAAAAAAAGAGATAATCAAATAGATTGAGATTCAATTTCAGTTTATTTATATAGCGCCAATTCCCAACATGTCATCTCAAGGCACTCTACAGAAACAATTCAACCAGATCATACAGTCAAATTGATTCAAAGTTTTCTATCTAAGGAAAACCAGTTGATTGCAACAACTAGTTGACTTGAAGGCAATCCCTCACACCAAACATGCTTTTAGCGACAGTGAAGAGGAAAACTCCCTTTTAACAGGAAGAAACCATCTGCAGAACCAGGCTCAGTGTGACCAGCAATCTGCCGAGGCCAACTGGGGTTCAAGGAGACAGAAGCAGACATACAGAAAGAGGCAGAGATAAAAAGGAACTTGTCAACATTTTCCACAGGCAGCCCCATCCAGGAAACACACACCCAGATTGACTACTTTGTCATATATACTTCAGTGCATGCAACCAGGGTCTGTAACACAAAGAAAAAACTCTGTTCTCAGGTGAATATATGAGCTCTTAATTAAACTTCACAATAACAATATAACAACATGGATTTGGTCAGCTGGCATGAACCGGAGTCACTGTGATCATGTCACAATTGACTATTAACTCCAAAATCCTTTTATGCAAACCACAAGGAAATAATTATATTGTTATACTATTTAAATGATATTGAACAGTTTGCCATTACATAAAGAACACAAGATCAAAATAAAACTCTAAAAATGCAATGGTTACTTTAAACTGCATGAATAGATATGAATGTGGGAGGCAGCACCATTCTCTTATTTTGAGCTACAGGCAGGGTGTTTTGCCTAGTTACAGGTGTCCAAATGTTCAGGTGCGCTCTGGGGTGGTGGCGATAAAGTCTCTCATGAGCGGAAAAATTCGAAATGCATTTCTGTGCCATATGTCCTCCTTGTTTCTGTCATTAGATTATAATGACATTTACTAGTCTGCTGTCGCAACAGGGATATCATGCTCTAGCTTGCTTGACCTTTCCATGACAACGTAACTTCTGTGAATTTGTGTTGATTAGGCCTTAAAATAATTAAAATAAAATCTAAATAATGTAACAGTAAAATAAAACATTTATAAGAAGTTTATAAATTTTGCTAAGTATTTTTAATACATTTTTTTAAAGTCTCCCTCTCGCCACTGCTGCAGCACCCCCACTTCCCGCGGCCATGTACTCATCAGTTATTTTTCCTTCTGCCTTAGTCACCATCACCTTAAAAAAACTGATAAAAGCAAACAAACTGGCCAGAATTATATTAGGTAATACATTTGGGCAAGAAATAATTTGAAACCAAGGGGAAAAAATAAGAATCTGAAAATAAGAAACACATTTAAGTAACAGAAGAGAAAAACATTAAAATTATTTTTTGTAAAAAGAAACAATATAATTGCAGACTTTTAAACAACCTACAGAGAACTATACATTCAGACAATGGCAGTTAATGTCTGAGTAGTTTAAAAGGTGTAATTATTAAGTACATACAATGACCTTTATTGGTATCAGTAGACTAAATACATATTTAAAGATCGTTTGTAAATCATTTATAGCAATTATTATTGCACTATCCCTCCCAACAGAATGTCTCCAGAATAGGCATCTCTTTTTATTGCTATTTTCTCATAAGCAGTCCTTGCCTATATTGATTAACTCATTTTATATCTTCACTTTTTGCTTTGATTATTGTATCATGATACAGAAGGGAACTAGGTGCAAAGATAATGTTCACATGAACTGTTTTAAAATGTTTTAGGATTGCATCAATTTAAGAAATGCAATGTTGGATGCACCCTAAATAGCTTTTAGTTTAATCCAAAACCTGTGATAGCCTCACTGTTCTTTTTTTTGTTGTTCTTTTAGATCGACTCATTCACCTACTTCATTTAAAGGTCTTGGTCATTCAGTGAATCTTGGCTGCATATGACTCAGCTCTGAGGAAAATTTTTATCAGCAGCACGAAGGATTTACACTCATCAGCAAATGGTTTTCATTTGGCAAAAGATCATGAAAAATGAATACAGTTGGAGTGATAAATATATAAATAAATCAAGGGAGTATTAAACTGCACAATGTTCTGACTTCCAGATGCTTCTTGCTGTGTCAATACTACATTTCACCTAAACAAAAAGAATATCTCAAGATTGTTTTTTATTGTTTTTGTAGTTTTCTTACTAATCTTACTAAGTGGTGCTGGTCACAATATTTTTGTTGGTATATTACATTTGTTTGCATAAAAAAGAGGATCTAGACAGCTATCTTCTGTATGCAAGATACTGACCGCAAAGAGCAAAAGTAAATGTTTTTAAGCCTTAAATTTTCATCATCCACAGGTGATGAAATGCATTGTTGAGGCATTGGCGGATGTACTATCAAGACCGAAGAAAGTTCCTGTCAGTCAGGAATGTCTAGACACCCTGAAAACTGGTAAGTTAATAGAAAATAAACACTTCTGGTATGTTGACTGTGAAATGCAAGGAAGAGTTCTTTAAGCAATCAGCAGTTTCTAGCATAAAATTAGCATTTAAAAAAGTCTGCATCACTGAAATGGTTTGTGGGCTTCTATCAGCTGCAGTGGGTTTTTAAAACTGATCAAAAACCCTGTTAAGATGCTATTTTTTCATATTAAAACGTTATTGTAAAATTTTAAAAACCTTTTCCAATTAGTTTTGTCCTTAACCATGCATTATAAAGAGAAAGACATGAGTCTATAATTTTCCTTGTCCTTGCTAGGCAATATTTGCTCACTTTGACTCAGCTGGATCTGACTGTGACTCATGTCACAGTCCTCTGAGGGTGACCATCAAATCTGTAAGATTAAGTTCTGGATGGGCCCTTCAAAGATTTTTTTCCAATGAAATCCTCCTAAGGTTTTGTAATCAACATGCATAAAATTCAAACCCATTTTCATATTTAGATTTCTGATAGACTTCTGATGGCATGGGTTCTAAACTTACTTTTTATGATTTCAACTACTTGGAAAAAAAAGCAACCTCCAACATGTCTTAGAACAGAAATGGGGTTCTTTGGGTGTGGCTCATTGTACCAGACTTTTTATAATTATGGCTCAAATTCTCAAGTTTAGTTTCATCAGAACATTTTCTTGCAAGGTTTTGGGAGATGTAAGTCCAGGCGGCTTGGACGTGTTCCTTCAAAGAAAGGCTTCTATATTTAGCCCTACTTCTTTGTCCAAAAAACTGGAAAAAATGTTAGGAACTACTGCAAGTCCTTTAGTGTAAATGAAAGTCTCTTCAGATACTCTCTAAACCTATATTTTTATTAATTTTGGATAAATGCATATTTTCTATATGTCACTGTTGTCTAACATTGTCTCCAATTATTACTGATCTACCAACCTTGTGAACACACCAGTGGACACAGTGTTTATGTCTCTAAAATGAGAACAACTGCAGGTGCCAGAAATTAGCTTATCTGTTGATCATCAGAACATGTAAAATAGTTGGAATAGGATATGCTTAAGTATTTGCTTACCACCTGCATTAAATAGAATCAAACTTGAAATAAATTGCAAGTTAAGTTTCTGCACCTATATTTAGCAAGTTTGAAAGTCAGTTGCAAGCTCAAAAATGTTAGTGGTCATTATTTCGAAATGGTTATTTTAGAGACATATTGTGTGTTGAACTGTACACCATCACAGCTATTAACATATTTTTCTAGTGTACTGTCCATTTTAGAGGTGGGGTACAGTGTGGTGCCACTTTTTGTTTTTCCACAAATACTTTTAATTAAAATGATCATTTTAAGTCCCTGCAATAGACTGGTGACCTGTCCAGGGTGTACCCTGCCTCTTGCCCATTGATAGCTGGAGATAGGCACCAGCACCCCTCGCCACCCCAACAGGGATAAGTGTGACGAAAAATGGATGGATGGATCATTTTAAGTGAAAAAGAAGCTTGTGACAAATAATGATTTATGTGAGATACTCCAGTGAAAAAAGCAGATTCATCTTTGTTACAAAGGAAAAAAAAGTATATTGTATAATGAAATAAATAGCTCTTCTCCTTATGTTTCTATTGTATGGCCAATCAGTGGCAATCTGTGGTGCTGAAACTCACTGTAAATCTGCAGTAGCTACTTTCCTCTTTTTCTTGTTATCTAAGTTTTGAATTATTAATGATGAATATTTGTAAGAAAATATAAAACGGGCATTTCGTCCACTGTTATGCAGCTAAACCATTTCTTGTTCTCTTTGTAAACTAAATGCTGTAAAATTTCTT
>NW_015150672.1:819339-862855 GCF_000732505.1 Cyprinodon variegatus | reverse complement strand
GTTTCTGATAGATATTGCTTCCACAAATTGAAAACAAATGACTGACTGGTTGAGATAGTTGGAATGCTTTAGATGCCAGAGATTACTCCAAGTCATCTTATAGGCAAGTCAATAGGTCTCATTCATTTTTCATTTCACAATGACATAGAGGATCCTTTTTTTTTTTTTTTTTTTACCACTGGCAGAATCTTCTTCACTTAGCAAAAATACCTGCCATTTGTGCCCTGTGCTGTTGAAAATTATGGCTGCCTTCAGGAGACCCAAAATGAATCCACTCTTCTCTTTCAAACTCTCAATGGTGACAGCCAGCAGCACATCCAAAATCATTATTTAAACGGGACAGGGACAACCTTTTTGTACTTGTTATCAATAGTGCACTCAATCTTACAATCTTAGAAGCTCATCTCGCCCACTATTTAAAAAAAAAACAACATAGAATGTACATTTTTGTTTGTGAAACCATTTTAGCTCTCTTGGTAGAAGGGACATGAAGAAATGAGAAAAAGACAACAGACTATATCTGAAGCTAAGACAGTTTTGAACAGCTGATGGTGGGTGTGATATCAAGAACACTGATTGCTTAAAATAAATCAGAAAATGCCTTAGAAAACTACTTTAAGGATGTGCAGACTTTTGCACTTACCGTAGGTTATTGAATCTTTTTATTTTGTTCTGTTTGGCTGGAAACTGGTTTGCTTATATTTATTTGAATTTTATTAAATAAATACAAAGCTACATCTAAAGAAAACGCTTCAAAATGATTAATCAGAGCTTTTATTATCCTAGTCTCAGTTATATCCATAATTAGACCTTTGAAAGCCACTAAATCCCCTGAAGGCAGGTTGGTATTTGTTGTTTTTTAGAGAAATGTTAACAGAGCATCTAAATATATAAAATGTATTTACTTTGAAGAGATTTTGGATTTAAAATGAGGAATATTTGCAGCCTTCTTCTAAAAGGACTGTTTTTCTAATGTGCAAGGTTTGCTTGTATTAAGAGCTGTATCTTTGATGAAAACTGCAAAGAAAATAAAATATTTCAAATCTAATTCAGTTTTCTTGTAACTACAGCAACTAAAAAAAATCTCGAAAGCAACATTGATTTAGTAATTGTAGCTTAGCCCACAGCCTTGCTTAAATATCAATGAAATTATTCCAAGAACTCTGTGAAGGATGTTTGCAGAAATATTGTCCTCATAATTCAGTTGGTCTTAATGCAGAATTATCTGGTTAATTATCCTCACTTTGTGTTCATCTGTAAAAGAGCCATCAGTGTAGTGTTTAAATGAGGGATAAGGCTTACAGTTCATGGTGATGCTCAGCTTATTATACTGGAGCTGGTTCATAATCTGAACCTACTGATTTGCAGGGGGGAGGGTGATCTAATCTGGATCGCATTTCAACTTCCAGTTAAAAATCTCAAATATTGAGAGCTGTTAAAACAGGAGTTTAGTTTTTCTTCTTAAAAAAAAAAATTTTTTTCATTGAGATTTACAATAACTAGTTACAAATGCTCTTTATTTTTAGCTTCAAGCATGAAGGGCAATATCTATATGTAGTGAGATCCTGAATTTTCCCGCACTATTCCTACAGAAACTGCCCCTTAGTGCTAAAATCTAACTGAAACTATTAACTGCCTGGAAAACTACATAACCTTCAATTGCATCAGAGGGAACAATGCCTGCACTGAAAGGTAATGGATTGACACGGTCACGGCTGGATGAAGATCTGCTGCAGAGCTTTACACACATCATGGTCGCCAGGACTATTCAGTTACATAGGCATTGTTTTACCTTCATGCTGTCCTTGCTGTTTGAGAAAAATCGATTAGTGCAGCTCTTTTTGAGCGCCCAGAACAGGCTCAGTTATCCAGGGAAACAGTACACCACCAGATGGATGGGAAAAAAAGAGAGACGGAGGAGGATTCAGAGAATTGTACAAAAGAGTGCACAGTTCGGTGCAGAAGTCGCTGCTGCCTACGGAGTGCAGTGCTGCTTGTGGGTCAGCAGAAAGTCCACTTCTCACTGCTGCTGTAATTCACAGAGGGAGTCTTTCTCTATGAGCCAAATGATTCATTGTGTTCTTGCTTTGAAAGCAGTAAATTCACAGGCAATTAACTTCGATGAAATCCCCAATGCGATTCGCTGACTCCTCTAAAAAAGTAGAAAAGACTTACTACCAGCAAAATCACCTTTTATTGACTTTCTTCTCTCATGTTGTTTTAAAATAGGCTTGAACCATATTATGCATTTGCTTGTTGCAGATGAGAAGCTCCTCACTATCCTCCGTCATCATAACTTTCTAAAAGAGCTGCAGAAGATTGCTGCTCAAGGTGAGTCACTGATTAGTCACAGTGAATATTTGTGTCCTGAATGTGCCTGTTTATTGATGCAGATGAAGTGGATTAACAAGCTGGAGACATTGAAATGAAATAATTCGTTCATTACTTTTTTAAGGTGATCAAGAGAGGACTCAGCCGCAGAGATACGTTGATAAACCAGCTCCAACCAGGCAATCTCTCCATACTACAGCTGATGGCGCTGGTGAGTGATCAAGCAAAGAGGGAGTTTTAAAAAGCATTTAACCTTTTTTTCACAACTGAGCAAACAACCAAAAGCAATAAAAAAAAATTTTATTGGAAATTTATTTCATTAGAATTTTTCAGGTGAATTTAAAAAAATATATAATTAAATAGTTCCTTATCAGGATTAAATAGAGCCAGACAGCTTTAAATGCTTTATCTGTTAATTATGAGGATTTTCAACTTACAGCTAATAAAAACCCCAATATTTAGAATTAGAATTACATTAAACCAATAAAAACACATTTTATTGAAGAATTAATGTTTAAAAATGTTTCATTGCCTCTCAAAGGTTTAGTTAAAAGTGTACTTTTGTTCTGAAAAATGAGCCTCAATGAAAAGCCTGTTCCAGTTTGCTGAGATGAGCTGGTATTGGGATCTTATGCAATAAAGCAGCACAAAGGTGACAAATCATGGTGAGGTGGAAGGAAAATGATGTGTGTATTTTAGATTTTATTAAAGCTGCAAAGCTTTACCAACTGTAAGGCTCTCAGAAAGGACTCAGCCAGTCCTTTCTTGAATGTATCCAGTTGTTCCATACGGCTGCCGCTCTTCTTTTATCCTGACTTCCCTCCACTGGTGCTGTCTGCATTTCAGAGTTCAGTTTAAAATTAATTATTTTGTCTTTAATTGTAGACATGGTCTTGCCCTTTCTTACCTGAGCTCCTTCAACCAATACTGTCCTGCTTGTGGTTTCACGTCAGCTAGTCGGCTACTTCTGGAGGTCTCAGCTTTAACTATATATATATATATATATACATATATATGTATATAGATATATAAAGTAGAGGTAGTTTTGCACATCAAGAGACCAAACATTTTTCATTCCTCGTTGCAACATTACAGATTGGATGTAGAAAAACAGTAAACATCAAATTACAATCTTAACTTTAAATTGGATTCACATTGGACCGTTTTAATGTAAGCTAGGCTTCGATCTGAACTGTTCAGTTAAAGTTCTGTCATATGTTCATATCTTCATGGCTGCTGTTCTGCTGAAACATTTACCATGTGTCAGTCTCTTTCATGCCCTAATAGCTTTTCTTCCAGGACTGCCCTGTATTTATCACCTTCTACCCTTCCATCATCTCTGAGCAGCTTCTCTACATCAGCTACGTTTCAATTAAGGCTATAATTGGTGTTAGCCTAATGTTTTTTAAAAATGATATTTCGCTCCAATTTGAATTGATTGAAATTGGTTTTATTTAGTGGTGTGAAAGTGAAGGCCTTTAATTCAAAAGAAAGCTACAGTTTTTAGATCTTTTATCATAAGGCTTTTTTAAAAAAAAAAAACAAGCAGTATGTGACAAAAGCTCAAGGCTCCCATATTTTATTTGACAAAGGTTTCATTGTTTCCTCTTTCCAGAGTCAGAAAGTGAAAAGCGAAGAAGTGAAAGTCTCTTGATGTTTTCTCTGAATAGAATGAGGACATGCATGATGTGTTCCCACATTCAAACCTTATCTGATTTGTTTGTAGTCAGACTCACATTAACTCACAAACAGGGAAACGGGCAATAAATGCAGGAATTAATGCAAAAGTTAATCTCAGAACAGGTGGAATTTGCTGACATCAGAGTAGAGGATTTTGAAAGGTACCATGCGGATATACCTGGCATGTATTATATTGCCTTTGTGGAGGTAACAGCTTTTAACATGACAGGAAAATCAATCTCCTTAAGTGAATTAAATTCCCGGCCCATTTCTTTTTCTAGATCGATCCATGTTGGAAGCTTTGGGAGGCCCCGGCGAGCGATCCATCCTATCCCAGAGGAAAAGGGCAGGAGAGAGCGGAGAAGAGAAAGATGAAACCAGGGAAGAGTCACGGGAGGACAGTGAAGCTAAAGAGGAGCATGTGAGGAGGGATGAAGATGAGACACCTACAGAGGCTGAAGATGTTGATGCTGGAACAACAAGCTCAGAGGAGAATTCAGAAGAGGAAAATGAAATGGAGGATAAGAAAGGCAAGATCGTGTCCTGCACCTGAACTTTTATATTCATAGTTTGATAGTTCAACTTGACAGATTTATTTTTTCAGTCAAGACATAAAGAGACAAATAAATATGCACCAATGACTAAAGGTGGAGAGCTTAAAACTGCATGCAGAGAGAGAGCTTACACACGGCTTTGTTTATGGCAGCAGCTTCCATCGTACTGCTGGCTGATTGATGGAAGAGCTTCCATATACATGATGAATTTTACTCTCTCTGGCTCCACTTCCCAGAGGGAATGGAGCCAATATGGCTGGCAGACTGACAGCACACAAACAGAATTGATTAAACCTGTCCATGTGATAAAATTCAAATGAGACAATGCACATATTTTTGGCTGGAAGTTAATCTTAAACCATGATCATCAGGAATTGAGAATATATTTCCATAAATTTGAAATATATTACATAAAAATTGGCTCACTTAGCATTCATCCATATAAAGCAAGACGATACTTCTGAAGACAATGCTGCCAGCTGGCAATGGATGCTTTATTAAAGTAGGAACTTGCTGACAGTGTGGACTGCTACCCCTCTATTCGTCCCTAACGACTGTGTGTGATATTTCCAGGTGATCCTTCTGATAAAAAGAGATCTTCATCCAAAGACAACCAGGAGCAAAAGATGGGGGAGACAGGAGAGAAGGAGAAAAGCGACAAAAGGTCTGAGTTCTTCTCACAGAAACATGATGTCAAGGCAGAGGATGAAAAGCGGGAATACAAGGGTGTAAAACGAGGGAGAGGGGAAAGCCTAAATCACTTGACCCAGAGGGCCAAGAAGAAAGCTGGAAAAGAGGAAGCCCCTCAGCCTGACAGCCAGAAGCAAACATCTCTCCATTCAAAAGAAGAGGAGACGGAGCAGAAGAAGAAGAAAAGAGATCCAGAGAGAAGTCCAGAGGAGAGAGAGTTACAAATGATAGCTAGGGGGACACCAGAGGAGAGGGAGGTGATGGAGGAAGAAGGAAGCGCCACCAGAAAGTCAGAGGTAGGCTTTGCTCTTATTAAACACATGTTGCATTAGATTTCTTTTTACACCCCCTTCTTACCTCCCTCACCCTCCCCATCCATCCTTCCACCTCACCTCCTCTTCTGGTACTTTAAGACCCACTTATGGTTTCAGAAAAATAAACAACCTCCTTGTTGAACTTTAGTAATCAAAGTAATATATGAAGAATGAAGGTGTAACTCATTCTACAAAAAGCTTGGCGTGTATTTTTAGATGCTGAGCTGTTGTATCGTGTAATGGCTTCGGAATGGTTTTAAACTAAAGGCTAAAGTCTATACAAAAAGAAAAGACAACGTGTTATTGTTGTTACTTGATTTCATCATAATATCAATAGAGAAACAGCTTTCATGAGAGTCAGAGGAAAGAAGGTTACTCTGCATGTTGAGTTTGCTTGCTTATGATTAAAGGTTCACATATATCCTTTGCATTGCATGTTTATTACTGCTGTGATTTGACCTGCAGGAGCCTGAGATTGAAAGCCTGGCTGCCATCGAGACGGAGCTTGAAAATGTTGCCCAAAAACTGCACCAGCTGGGGCGAGGCTAATCAGGAGAGTGGCTCAAACTCCGACAGCCTTAGCCTTCCTCCTCCTCCTGCGCTTCACCAGACGTCTGGCTTTTTTATAGAGCGTGCAAATGTATGACAAGGTTTTATCTGTCAATGTTTCTCCTCTAAGATGCTGCTCTGCTTCTTTGTTTTGTTTTTTTTGACATTGTTTTTTTTTCTCTCACATAGAGTTGCACACAGCATAGAGCCACATACTAACACCACATAGGGTATGCATTCTCATGTGCAAACAACATTGCAAAGGCAAATTCCTTATGATATATTTACGTTTAATGGCAGTCATCTGTTCATCCTGCACATGCATCTTGTCTGCTTGTCAGATTAAAAATGATTGATGTGAAAGACTGGCACTAATTCAGGTAGGATAAAGGCTGAGGTTCTACACTAAAGCTTTGTTTAAGTATATATATGTCTATTTCTGGGATAATTTGCTTAACAAGAAAAAAAAAAAAAAAAGGAACACACAAATTGTTCCATATTGTGATAAATCGCTAACCACAATCAAGCCAAGGCAATAAGTTTAGATTTTTAGCAGATAATTGACTGAGTTGTATTCTAACACTGTAATGGATTTCTCTAAGAAAATAAACTATTTGATTCCTGAAGTCTCTTTTTTTGATAAATCCTTTATATTTTGTGATGAACTTTGAATACTAATGAATGTGAAGAGGCTTAATGCATATTTAACATTCCACAGGGCGTCACTTTTGGAAGTTTTCAACACAAAACAAATATTTGCTTATAAAGGAATCTGTTACACTGGGAGTGAGACTAGTATCTTACTGCAAAGACGCATCACCCGTGAAAGTAGGTGAAGTTTTCACTTTTTTGTTTGTTTGTGGGTGTTAAAGCTAGCAGTATGAGTCATCAGATGACACATTGGCTGTTGACACAATCTATCCAGGCGCAATGCACATTTCAGCCCTCAGTGTTTGGCATTGAAATTAATATTTTTCTTTACCTTAGGATAAGGATGACTTGAATAGAAAAAAAAAAATAGGCATTGCTTGTTTTTGCTTATTTTTGTTGCTTTGCAGTGAGGGAAGATAAAAGGTGAAGTTCATTTGGGTGCTTGACTAAAAGTAGAAGCTGTGGAAGCAGTTTGCAAAAGGTTGAAGGAAGTGTGTGTCTTTGTTTCACCAGGCAGGCAGAAACATGGCTCCAAATAGACGTTAAAAGACACACAGCAGAATTGAAAATGCATGATTTATTGCACAAATTAAGCAGTTTTCCACTAACCTGATATTGCATTCCCTCATGATGCTACGCTATTAAATAGTGATTCCTGCTCAAAACCGCATGACTTCTTGCAAAAATTATAGATATATAAAATAAAATAAAATAATATTTGAATACCAAAATTATTTACATTTCTTACATTTAGGATCTATATAAGATTTCTCCTCAAGTTCAAGTTCCAGGTTTTTAATGTAAAGTTTGACTAAACGTCATTTGATCACAAAGAAACAGTGAGTTTTGTCTTGGCACGAAAACTTTCCCAAAGCTGCATTTGCCCAAGAAATGGTTGAAATGTAACTGTGCTTGTACATACATATATACATATATACTGTTTGGGAACTTGAGGGTTCTGCCCAGTATCTTTGCTTTTCCTTGAACTGCACATTTCTGGAACGAGATGTCTGATGTATTACCAGGAATCTACTGTAACCACTTGGCGCTCCAGGCAAAATCCAAAATATCATGCATTTTTTTAAAGTGAAATTTCTAATCAATTTACTTTCATTTGATGTAAATTTAGTTTTCAGGAAATGATTGTCTATATACGGTGACTAATTCAATACAAAAGCCTGCTTTGAAATAGTGAGCTGCTCCTGACTTGTTTTTTAAGTCACATACATCAATGCTTTAACATGTTTTGCTTGTGAATTTTTGTCTAAATTGTGGAGTATTTTATTCAGCCAACATGTTTCCCCCTATTTAAAGGCGAGGGACCTAGAGATGTGTCATTCAGTGCAATTAGGGAACAACGACCTGTTTACTCTGTTCTTTGAGAGTAACCATGTAAATTCTGATCTGCTTCTTGGGAAACTGAACATCTACAGAGTTAAACCCAAACAGTTAAACATAGAAATAATAATTAAGGGATAGAATATCTAAAGTTTTCCCTTCTAGGATATATTATCCTAAGTTATTTTGAGTGAACACATATCGATTTACTCATTAATAATAGAAAAAGTTAGGACAAATGAGTAACAGATAGCAGTCTAACACATATTATCTAAAATAAATGGTCATTGATGCGGTTGTGGTTGTTGGCTTGGTTTCTATTTCAGGTCCTTTATAACCTTGGGAAGACTTTTGTCTTTGCCTAAAACCAAAACCAAACCCAGCATGCGTCAAGATTTGATGAGCTCTAGTCTTAAGAAGTTTTAAAAAAGCATTTTTTTTCTCTACATCACAGAGTGGCTAGTGTCAGGAAGTTATGAGCCACATTTGAAGTAAAAGCCAACAGCTTCTTCTTAAGGTGGTGCCTCCTACAATGCAGGGGATTTCTTAGGCACCAGATGGCGATATGAACCCATTTCAGTCCCCTTTTTTTTTTCCAGAGGAGAGAGCTGACAGTGGAACAGGTTTAAACGATGGTTTATGGTTGTACTGGAACGTTTTGTACTCTGAAAAGAAGAACCAGCTTTTTTTTTTACTGATTTACTCTTTTTCCATTTCAATTAATGTTATATCTTAAAGTTGATGTTAGATAGAGTTTAAGGTAAATCTGTGTCTTATTTTAGGTGTAATGCACATGGTGCTTATCCAAAAGCTGTGATAAAATGACTTAGAATGTGCTACCAAATAATAAGGAAACAGAAAGTTGATGAAGGAGTACTGAAGTAGAACTCAGGAAAAAAAGAAACTAAAAACGTTTTACCTTCCTTTCACAATCGTCATTATCTTAATCCATGACAATTTTTCAGTCTATCACATTAATCAGAAATACATTGCTTTGACCTGTGTGGGTATAATGTGACATGTAAAAGGCCAGTGGTTTTGAGAAAAAGAAAAACACTTAGAGAGCTAGTTTTTATAAAAATATAAGATTTTATTTCCTGCTACACAGTGAAACATGCAACATTTTTGTCACACTTCTCAATAAAAACAGTAAAAAATAAAGTTGACAACATACACTATAGACAGACTTTTAAAGCGCAGAACAAACTGAGATCTTAAATTAAATTAAACTGTACAAATATGTACAACATTTACAAATCAACATGAAAAAGGAATGAAAATACAATCCTTCCAGTCTGTTCTTCTACTTTTTGTTATACAATAGACCTGAATTAGTTACAGTCAACACATTTCCTTTTGTTTACTTTTTTTTCTCAGTGCCATTGCAACCGCGTTCCATGTCTAACCCTAAGCTTAGCGTGCGTCTTTGTTTCCCATCCACTTATAGGACAGGAGCTTTGACCTTTCCTCCACTCTGTAACAACACACACACACACACACACACACATCGACAAGGCTGACATTCAGCCCTGCACTAACACACACTCACACAAGGACACATTCAGACCTGTTTGGACAGTGGAACACTGGCTTGCTGTGGTCGGCATGCTCCCTCTACAGCTGCTAAGAGTTTACAGGTCTGCTCTTTGGACTCAAGGAGAGGCAGGGCTAATTAGACACTTCATTTAGAGAGGTCAGCGTTTAAATATGCTATAAATATGCATAAGGAAAAAATGGATGGATTCATAACAAGAAAAATAATCTAGATTGGGTGGAAAGCACACAGTAGGTTTGTCATTTAAAAAAATAAAAAGATATAGTGCATAAATCTTTTGGAGCTGCAACGCAGCCCTTTGTCTGAGTCTGTCTGACTGATGTACTTGAGCCATTCAGAGTCTGTCGGGCTACTTTTTCAATGGGAAAATTACATTTTCAAAAGGCATATATACTGAGCTGCAAATCGAGATGGAGTTCTGTTTGTTTTCAAGTCATAAGCTCGGATTGTCCATCAGTGGCTTATGCCATGTCTCCGATCATCTTCTTGTAATACATTGCTTCGAAGATGTCGTTCTCCCCAGGGCAGTTGTAGTGGCAGGCGCAGGACTTGATGAACATCATGTGTTTCTTCATCACCTGCCCGTCGGGGCACTTGAACTCCATGGGCAGGGTGGTGGTCCTATGTGGGGTGCAGCAGCGGCCGTCCAGGCAGACTCCACAGAACTTTGGCCTGTAGGACTTAGTGGTGGTGCAGCCTGAGATCTCAAATTTCATGGGCTTGGAGACTCTGGGAGTGCGGATGCACTTTTTTCCTTTCTGCAAGGAGGAAATGGGGGTTTAGGGGATGTTGTCGGTGATATACATCATATTGTGTTCTTAAAATTTTCCAAGAGGCATGTTTTGAACAAAAACTCACCTTAATGCTCTGCTCCAGCTGGGACTCGCATGGCCTCACCATGCAGAGCCGAGTCTGTTTCTCAAGCCTGCATTCGTGATTGTCATTGGTGACTCTGGTAGATATGCCAAGTCCGCAGGTCTTAGAGCAGGCACTCCATTCAGTAGTCTGAACGAGGCAGTTCTCCCTCATCATATTAGGATCTGGACCATAGGTCTCCTCCTCTCTGTAAGCTGTAAACAGATGAAGACACACCTGATTAGATGACTGCTCTTTGTATATCTTATTTCTGTCTGAAATTGCTTTTTTTTTTTTTTTTTTCACTTACCAGCTAAAGCAGAGCCAACAAAGGTGTTCTTTTTAGGAGATTCACAAATCCACTCTTCGCAGCACTTCCCAGGCACTTTGACGCGTTTTGGATTGGGGCAGTCTGGGCTGGGAAGACGGATGTCCATAGAGCAGAGCGGGACACAGCCCACCGCTCCGTCCAGACAGGTGCACTGGTACTTACAGCTGCTCTGGAATGATTCTCCGTTTTTGTACACCATGCCACCAAACACACACGTGGCTCCTTCTCGAGCTGCAGGTACAAAATACAATAAAAAGTTCACAATGTAGTTCCTATTTTCAGGATGTCTGATGTGATGAACAGTGAAGAAGAGTCAAAGGGCTTACCTGTGCACACTCCGATGCGTCTATTAGTGGGGGCTCCATAGTCACAGTAGAGACCCTTGTGGGGGTCACAAACGTCTTTCTCAGTGCAGAGCTCGCCCATCTGTTTGGCACAGACTCTGCAGCAGCCGCATCCATCTAGCACTAGGCTGTCTCCTGGGGGACACTGTGGCGGGGTGGAGGGGCAGGAACACTGGCCACTGCACTCCTGACCTGCAGCCTGGGATCAAAGACACAAGCACAGGTTACTATCTGCTTGGACATTGAAATTTAGAACTGTAACATATATTTAGAAGGTCAACTTTGAAAACATCATTTATTTGTTTTTGCTTACCAGGTATGAGAAACAAATGCACAGCGCAGAGAGAAGGATCATCTTCTTCATTCCAGCAGACATTGTTTGTAGTTATTAGTTATAAGTTGAGGTTCTTCCTAAGCCTTCCTGGAGAAAGTCTTCCTTTCGTCTCAGAGTTTGAGCCTGTAAACCTCTTCTGATCAAGTTGATCTCTTGTCAAGCTGCTGCTCCGGTCACAGTCTCTCTGTTTTCTGTTCTTAGTGAAAGCTGGGGTTCAGCTTCAGTAGAGGAGTTGATCTGAGTTCTGACTGCATGCTCAACCTCCCTTTATACTCCCTGGCCCTCGCGTCACGTCACTGGGGGCTGAATGGAGAGCCAGCCCTGGACAAACATGGACATACTTGGCATTCTTTCCTCACTTCCTGACCCCCACTCCAGACATCCCACATTCCTGCTGTCTGAAGGCAAGACTCTGCTGCTCAAGCCAAACAACACCATCTCTCTTAGAGAAGCTTTCATCTCGGATGGGAGGATAAGTCTGGTTTAAAAATCTCAGGACCCCACACTGGGAATTCCTGAAGACTGACTTCACAAACAGGCTGCCAGAACCTATAAATAATACGTTTTATAAAAAGGACAAGAAAAAGGTGGAAAAGATGGTACAGCTCAAAAGTGAAGCCATAAATAACTCTTTATGACAGGAGGAACAGTGTAAAAAAACAACAAGTGGAAGCTCATTAAAATGCATAAGCATGCAATCATAAAATAAACGGTTTGATGTGTAGCAGGTGGTTAAGACTTTAAGACCACAACAGCATTCCAGAACCCTGGCTTCAAAGGTGCACAGACACCGTGGTACTTTAGTAAATGAGCACTAAGCGGTTACAGAAAGGAAATCATTTCAGCCATTAACTTGAGCTGGTTATCTGTCAAGGTGCTCATTCCAGTAAATAGGCATGGAAAAATGGCACTTTCTAGGCTTTTTCTTCTGTTCTCATGCGGTCACGTCTGGGAAACTGCTGTAGTCATATGCACGAAGGTTATTATCTCCATATTGGGATCTATTCATCAAATTTTGAGTATTAATTCTTATGATATTTGACCTAGATTTTTTTTTCAGCAGAGAACAATTCAAGAATAGTTTTCCTAAATAAAACTATTGTTTTTATAGAGAAAAAAGCAGAGTTTCTATGATCCACCTCAGTTCCTCCTGCTTTCCCAAAAGTGGAAACAAGATTTAGTTTGCTGCAGTCTAAATCTTCACCACACAGCGTCACTATAAATCCTGGATATTGTCCCTTTAAGCAACTTTAAAATAAATACGGTCATTTTATTTATTTTTTTGATTAACTGATTATCTAAATCTTTATTTCTGTCCATTTAAGATTCTAATATAATGTTGCTATATTTAGATATATCAATCCTTGTATCTGTCGTGTTTTTTTTATGTTCATTATTCTAGCTCTGGATTACTTTTCATATCTTTTAATATTGTAGTGCTTTTAAAGTGCCTTTAAACTGAACAGTCATACTTTTAAAGTAGACATACGTACCGGTAGTTTATGGAGTTTTTGTGGATAGTTAGGTAAATTAATTTTTAAATTATGTAAAAATACATTTCTTTCATGCATTTTTTCATTAGATCAAACTCTTCTTGCACAGCCCAAATTATTTGAATCTTGACATTTTAGCAAAGATAAAAGATTCTCAATGATATTTGGATATAGACTTTGACTGGACCATTGTAACCTCTGAATTTTCTTTAATTTAAACCATTTCAGTTTAATGTCTGCCTCTATTCTTTATTCTACTGGAAGGCAAACTTTTCCTGTAGTTTGTAATATTATGCAGGCTCTCACAAATTTTGCTTTTCCAGGATTTCCCCGTACTTGGCTCCATCCATCTTCCTGTCACCTCTGACCAGTTCAGCAGGGTCTCTCCACTGAAGAAAAGCATCACTACCGCATGATGCTGTCAACACCATAGTTGCACATGGGATGATGTACTATGGTATATATGTGCTGCATTATCTTCCAACAGATGTAGATTTAAACAAAGATTGAAACAATTTTATATGACCCAATCTGACCAACTTCTTACACAAACTTGTTTTTTTATATTTTAACAGTAGCCTATTTATTGCCATGAACACCAGCTTTATGGAGTGCACAACTAATTATTGTGTGGTTGACAGACTCACTCACCTGAGCAGTGGCTCTTTGCAGCTCCTGCAGAGCAAACATGAGGCCTATCAGTTTTAATGGACTGTTGCATTAGGGTAGGCTGTTGTTTAATCTACTTGGAAGCCTTATTATTAACATGCCGGGTGTATTTTGTTTATTTTTCATGGTGCTGTTTGTTTGCTGTTCTGAAACCAAACTCTATTCCCCCACAGTTGAGCTATTTTCATAGCAAGATGACAATGCAAATATGTGGACTTTACTTACTTAGATGTTTAGGTTTGAAGCTGATTGTATACTCTGAATTTACAAGTCATACAACTTTCCATACACTTTATACTAGAATGAATCTGGCATTAGGTACCATCAGCTTCTGCACTTTTTCTGGTTTTCAGTACAAAACTGACTCTGATTCACATTTTTATCTAAAATTAATAGGAAACTCTGCCAAAGTTAGCTCGACTACTATTTATTGTGCAAACCTTTAAGCTATTGTAGACTATTGAGTTAAAGATAAAAAAAAGAATTACATATTCTAGTCTGAACAGTTCCTTCCAAAGGAGTATTAAACATCTGAATATCCTGATGTTTTTATTACTTCCTTACTGGGGAATCAGTTTGTCAAGAATGCTTTGTTTTTACCTGGAACTGAACATTTTATCTCACATCTAGCAGGACATCTTGAATCTGCACATTGAGCAAGGTTGAAGGGAAATAAGAAATCCTGAGTCAAATAGAGTAAAAGTGCATGCATGCCAGATGCCACAGGAACAAAGACTACAGTACATGCTCTTTGAGTTCTCACCTGCCTAATGAGGTTTAGTCTGTAATGGACTTGAAAAGACCAGGTGTGCCACGTCTCGGGCCAGGATTATTTTACTACATCAGATTCAAAGCAGAGGTTTGCAGGAAAGAACCTAGACAGAGCTTTGTGTATTTTCTTTACCTTTTTTTTTTAAGAAAAGGGGGGGGATCACACAACGGGCTAGACTGAAACGCTGCGCTGCTCCTGCCAGCAAATCGGAAATGAAAATCTCCCAGAGAAACAAGGAGCTGAAGGAAAAGAATGTAAGAAACAAGCCAGCAGACTGGGGTGTTACTAGACAGGAAGTATCCCCATATAAGGACGTCTATGCTTTTCCTAAAAAGGATATGTTCTCTTTCTGTGCTGGCTCAGTACAGTAGAAAACCTCTGGCTGAGCATTTGACCACTGCTTTGAGTGAAAGTGTAGCGTATGTGTGAGGGAGTCCTGTGCGTCTCTAAAGCTTCTAAAATAAAATGTGTGTGTTGCATTTCAGCGCAGCTTTAGGACATGAAGTGATATCTAACGGAAGCAGCTTGATGATGGAACGTGCTCCTGCCACACTGCAAAAAAACATCCAGACATGGCAGGGGCTGTTATCTCGCATGTTGAGTAATTTACAGTAGCTGCTGTCAGGCCGTCCATTTATCTTCCACTGCAGGACATTTAAAAAAAAGGGTTTTTAATGAATGTTCTCTCAGGATAAAATGTTTTTGTTTTAATGCCATTTGTTGTTTGTGTTTCGGTTTGTTTTTTGTCAAGGTTACCACATGCATTTTATCTCTCTCACACAATAACAATGACAATGCAAAAAAAGCAGAACAAGCAACTAAAAAAATAACTTCTCAGAGGCAAAAATACCCAAAGTGCAATGAGATTTAACCCCTCACTCTCTGTTTATTTGCAATTGTACAAAAAAAGCCTATTAGGATTTATTAGTATTAACTGATTCTTAAAAAGGTTGACGGTATTTATTTAAATATAAAATGTAAATTATATATAAAATAAGACCTCTGTTGTGCAGAATGCTCCTATCTATTTAAGCACAACCCAGGTGCATCTTATATGATGCTTGGTGTATGTAGAAAATGCTCAACAGGCAATACTGGGATACACTATATATGCCACTATGGCTGTGTTGTGGGTTAAAGAGGAGTGCACACTAACAGTTGCATCTGTATCATGTAAAGGACCCACGTTATGCAAAATTCACATTATGAACATTTTCTAAGTGTCATATGTGTCCTGAAGCCTTTGCATGAGGTTTTCAAATGATTAAAACCCTCTCCCCCTCTCTCACACTTTGGGTCCCTGAGCAAGACCCTTGGTAAATGGTAAATGGTAAATGGCATGTACTTATATAGCGCCTTTATTCAAGTTAGGAGACTTGACCAAAGCGCTTTACACCACATTCATTCACCCATTCACGCACACACTCACACACTGATGGTGGCAAGCTACATTGTAGCCACAGCTGCCCTTAACCTCAGACTGCTCCCCAGGCGCCGCACAATGGCAGCACACTGCTCCCCAAGGGGATGGGTTAAATGCAGAGAGTAAATTTCCCCATGGTGGAACAATGAAAGGGTTTATTTATGTTTTTTCTTTTTTTTTGTCTTCATCGCCCCTGAAGACTCAAAGGTTGGATTCAGTTTTAGATAAAAATCGACCTGATTTTCCTAAAGGATTTCAAAGAAGAGTGCTTCACAACAAGCGGGCTTCTCCACATGCCTTAAGTGGAAGCGTGCGAATTTATACAAACTGTCGGTTAAAAAGTTGGAAAGGAAAAAAGGCCAACACAGACAACCAGTGAAGTTGTATTTTATTGGTTCTTTTTACAAAAAAATATTTAGCTCATTTTTAATAAGTTGTTAGAAGACAGTTGGCTAATTTTTTTCATTAATTTGTTCATTTTACACCAATCCCATAAATTCAGTCTAAAACACATCCTCTTACTACCAATAAAAAATAAATAAATATATATATAAGTACAGAACCATAGTACAGTAGTTCATTTTTTATTATATGTCTTTGAACTGATAAGAAAGACTTTTCTTACAAATGCTCAAATTTTGTTTCACAAGAGAGATCATGTTGGAATGTAAGCTGATTTACTTCAAACCTTAATGTATTGTTGGAATAAATGTATTTTTATAACTAAAGTTCTTTAAGATGACAGCAGCAAATTTACAATTAATTGAATAAGATTAATCAAACTGAAGTTGAGTACAGATTCTGAATCAGCTTTAATGGAACAAATGGCAATATATTCTACTTTAAGTGCTCACAGTGTGCAGACATGAAGTATATATGTAAAAACTTAGAAGGAAGAAGAGTTAATATTTAAGGAGCAGAATGAACATGTGTATTTTTCTAGCTTACTATTAAGGTAGAAGGTCTTCTATCTGTACATCAAAGAGACAGTCTGTTTTAAAGAAAACTGTCTGCAGTTGTTGTATTGATGATATTGTACAGATGGCTCATTCACCTACATGAAAAGGAAAGGTTCAAAATGACCAAAGCTGGCTGGTAACAACTGAGTTTTCACATTTTTCAATTTGCATTCTTGATTTTTGTCATGATTTTGCTTGCACACTGACTGTCTAAGCACTGCCTGTAAAACTAACAGAATTCCTGTGCTAAATATTGTATGACTAGATGTATCCCCTCTGTTTTGCAGATGTGATTGTGTGGATAGGATGGTTGAGGTGGCCAAAAGAAACACGCAGCTCTGTGTGAGGTAGAGTCGGATATGTTAGGGCTAAGTATAGATGGAGGTATTTGTCTAAAAGAGTTGCTTCAGCTTTAAATCAGTACTAGACGTCTGGTGGTGATATAATGGTAGTCTGCTCAACTTTATACTTGTTGGCATCAGTATTCTCAAGAAGTAAACGATCTGATCCGTTGTACTTGATAAATATGTCATTCTGTGTTGGGTGACGTTTTATCTCCACATTTAACCGACTACCAGATACATCTGTAACAACCAGTAAAACACACAATGGTGGCAGCTTTGGAGAAGCCGGCCCCTTGAAAATAAAACAACGTACAGACCAAGAGCTAACGTTAAAATCAAACATTGTAATTCCAAACCTTAAAGTTTTAATTCTTGAAATGCTCCCTTGAACAGTTAAATAAATCCATGGGATAGGCATGGAAGGTTACGTTGTGTAAAACATGTAGAAACTGGTCTGCACAAATTTACAACCTGCCATCCAAAGAACCTACCTATATGGACTAAAGGGCATTTTAATATGTACGTCATGGTAGATCAACTAGCTAGAACAGGACTTCTGTGTTATCTTTAGACCTGCTTTAACTGTTAGTGTAATAGATCAATAAGATGCCTAAAAGGCTACTGATTTGATCAATAATATTTTGTGCAGTTATTGTTGAACAGATTTATTTGCTGCACCTTCATAATCATATCACATTGGGGGGCACTAGAGAAGGCAACAATGTTATGTTCAAGAAACCAGTTTAAAATGATGTACTGTAATACGGTGCACTATCGAGCTGGAAGTAGCATTAGAAGATAGATACACTGTGGTCATAAAGATCCAAAGGTCTGCAAGGTTGTATTTGAACAGTGATTCATTGGTACTAAGTGACCCAAAGTATGGAAAGAAAATATCTGATCACCATTTCACCACTAGTCAGAACTCCTAATCGAAGGCAGGATGGATCCATGTTTCGGTGTGTTCTGTCATCTGAATGTTGCAGCTTTGGATAAGTTAGCATTTTTCTTATTTCTAAACGTTCCTTTTTGGTCAACTTGTTTGAATTTAAGCATCCTTTCCTAACCCTCACTGATGGAATGAAATTATTTTTTTTTTTTTATTGCAGTATGATTCTTTGTTTCTGGTAGTTGTAAAACATACTGTTACCTCTCTATTATTTATTATCCCTCTATAATCAATAAGTGATTTTATTCTTGCACCATTAATTTGATTTTTAATACTGTATTTACATATAAACTCTCTTCAAAGTAACTAATTAACTATATCCTATTATTGGGTAACAACTAATTCTGTCATCTCCACTCTGATAATTGGCTTAAATTTCATCAAGATGTCTAAATGTATAGAGTTACTTTGATGGAATTGGGTTTAATCCCTCTCAAAGTATCAATCAGTACTGGAATATATTTCAGTGAACATTATATTGATTTAATTTTCATTGTCTGATAAGCTTATAATCCTTGGCACCTGCATACAAACTAAGAGTAAAAACTGAGAGATTGAATCCTAAATTAGACCTCAGGTCACCATTACATCTGAGATCATATGACTCAGACAGTATTTACAGGCCCAGGCCTGTCCCCTATCCTGGTCCAGATATACACAAGTTACTACCCTCCAGTTATAGCCTCATCACATTCATGCCCATTCATAGTTCCTGTGTGACATCACAAGACCACTAAAGCAAACCAGCTGGAGTTTTCCACCTTTTAGGCTCTATGGAGAAGACCGACTTTGTCTCTCACAACAACACCTTCCTCATTTAGTCTCACTTTAGGAGTCAGAAAGTGGAAACTACACGGCACTCCATGGATCGTGGCGTCAAACTCCACGGTGACGTTACAGAGCGAGTCTCTGTGCTTCTTGTGGGCCATCCCGTCACTGTTTCCATGATTCCCAAACACTGCCTGCAGTCAGTGGAGGTGTAGTCATACCCTCCTGTGATTTCACAGCTCTGCAGGAAGGAAAAAAAATCAAAAATAAAATCTGAAACAAACATTTTATTTCAACTTTATTATTATATTTTAATAATAGCTTTGTTTTATGTAATTCACATTTCCTATTCAAGCTTCCTATTATTTAAATACAATTACTCTCTCAGTCACTACTTTAAAAGGTCCATCCACAGTAATGCAGACCAATGCATCCTTCATGAAAAGTAAGATCTGTTTCTGCTGATTCAGCTCCGCTAACTCTCAAAATATACATTACATAAATGTACAATCTGTGTATGCAGAGGTATATCTCAGACATGCAAACCTGGTGGGTTTTTCCCAAACCAGCTCCACATTTGAAGCCTAACTTGTGTTGCCTACATTTGGCTGAATTAAACTGAATTCCATTAGTGGTTGCTGGCAAGCTATTTGAAGAATGTTCCATGGCTTTAACTTCAAACAAGCCATCTATATACCACTGTGCAAACTGAACATGAGACCCAGAGCTCAAAATGATTTTCCTGCCTGCATATTTTTTCCCACTTTGAACTTTTTTTTTTATATATATACTTTAGAGTGGAAGGCTTCGCGACTGCAAGCAGCAGAGAAGTCCCTTAAACTTTCTATTCTATTTATCCATGTATTAGGCCCTTTACATTTACTAACTTATGTTATAACTAAAAGAATGCAGAATACGATCCTGCTAAGGAAGGCCAAGCTTATAACATTCCAGTATCATTTGTAATATTTGTGTCTGATCGGTGAAGCAAAACAGGCAAATCACAGAAAGTCTGGGAAAGTGAACAGTTGCTTACTTTTACAGTTTGAAGCCAGTCTGCAAAAACAGTTGAAGGGGGGAAAGTCTTAAATGTTTTGGATGGCGATCTGTGGACATTTAACAATGAAGGAGGCATAAGCCAGTTTCTGACAGATGAAAGGGTTGGAGGCTGATGGAAATTTTCTGAGGTTCATCCGTGAAGAGACAAGCAGTGGAAACTAATAACGGATTTGGAGCCTGTGGTGATCTATTGAGATTTAACAATGGGGTTGGTGGGCAGATGAACTGTGAAGATGGAAAGTGTGCCTATTTAAAGCACAGAGCAGTGGAAAATGTTGAGCCTGGAAACACGCATGAGACCTAAACTTTTTCACGCACAGCCTGAACAAAATAGCTGGGTTTAGTATTACTTTGGGTAATGGGCTGAGATATGATGTATTTTTGATGTCAGATGGGTTTTGTTTGAAGGTGGATAGCTGTTTTCAGTAAAAAAAATCTTCTTAATCGTTTTGTTATGGTAAAGTCAAAGGGATATCAGTTTCACTACCTCTGGACAAATCGTTTTCAACTGGTCGTAAAGGAAAAATCACAGGTGGAAACTTGCAAAAGCTAAAAGCCAGGAAACATCTGTACGGATATAACGAGAAGAGCTGACCGGTGGCTGAAATTTCAAAAACAGAAAGAGAAAGTGGGAAAACTATCTATTTATATAGCAGTCATGGAAGATGTTTAGACTAGAGACACTGATGAGAATTAGGGGCCGTAGCTCTTTCAACAAACAAGAGAAGCTCATCCCGGCTGCAGATTTACCGCCACACACAGAGGTACGGAAGTCAGGTGGTCTTTACCAAAACACATCTACATGTGGGTCTCTGACAGCCTGTGCTCTGTTTCTGTGACCTCTCAGCTGGAAGTCAAAGAGGGTTTCTAATTTTGAACATTCTCCACACATTTACCCTGCAAGTTTCCTCCTTTGGACCTCCCATTGAACATAATAGGTCAGCAATCTTTCCAACTCAAGAAGCTGTCAGTGATGATAAGTATAAAAACAAAAAAGACAATGTGTACAGTTTTAGAATCACAAAGTCCCTGTGACCCTTAAAATGGCCTCAACTTTACATATGATGTCCTCTTATACAGACCAGCCCGCACACAGAGCTCCAAACAGGTTGCTTAATGTATTTATTTAACAACAATGTCTATAATATGGAAATTACATATCCCTTTTAGTCCGAAGTAAATAAACCGGTAACAGTCCTACCTAACAGATGGAATTCTTTACAATTTATCTGTTAAAACAACAGAGTCAGAAACTTAGAGAGCATCTTTCCTTTATTTGTTAATCCAATCTGCTGGCTTTTGGGCTATGAGAGAAAAAAAAACATCTGGAGCAAACCGGTACTGTAACCTGCAACTGTCAAATTCAAATTTAAAACCCTTGATTTTTAAGGATTTTGTCTTTTTACAACCCTCTACTTGTTTAAAGTTGAGGAAAATATATATAAAGCAGTATGTGCACTTTTTATCCCATCCCCTCTGGTAGCAGAACATTTTTTAGTTGATCAATACATACATCTTTTTCTTTAAACATAAATCTTAAATAAATTCATAAATTCCTAAATCTTTAAACTTTTTTTGAAAAACATCAAGAAAAAAAAAGCCACTTTTAAAAAGAAAGCCATACAAAAACAATTTAGCAGTATGCAGCAAGTGCAATACGTGACAAGGAGCAAATTGTTCAGATTAGATTAAAATTCAACTAACTGGCCTGGATGCAAAACCGTATGTGTGGTAGAAAGCTAACTCTGCAAGCTACCCTGAAAAACACACCTTAAACACAAACTCACATGACCAGGCATGGTGGCGGCAGCTTCATGCTGTGGGGATGCTTATCTTAATGGATTCAGGGGCAGGAAAGCTGGTCAGTCTTGATGCAAAGAAAGATTGAGCTAACTACAGGGTAACGCTTGTTAAAAACCCTGTCAAAGACATTTAGGATGGGTCAAAGGTTGACTATTTATCAGGGCAGAAACCATTAACATATGGAGCAGCAGTTAAATGCTTTAAAAAAACATGTTCATGTGTTTGACTCATCCAGTTCACATTTAAATAAAGCTGGGGAGCTATTGCAAAATTTGAAATGCTCTAGAGTTATGTTGGAAAGAAAATCTGCAAAAAACATGGTCTCTAAATGTGCAAAGCTAGTACAGATACACCAAAAGGCTTGCAGTTGTAATTGTAATAAAAGGCCACTGCATGGAGTATTGATTCAGAGGCTGAAAACATATTTAGAAAGCACATTTTAGATGTTATTTGTAAAAAAAACAAAAAAAACAATAGACAATAGACATGTATTATTTGTAAAAATAAAAAAACTATATTTTTTTTACTTCTCCCATTTGTCACCAAACGTAATTCATTCTACATTTAATGTGTTGTGACTTTCAGATATGAGCCTATTAATGTAAACACACACACACCAGCTTTTTTACTGCAGGAATGTCAGTTCCTTCACATTAACTGGGCACACGACTGCATACCTCAACTAATTAGCTTCCTGTAAAAACTCTGGGTGAAAACATCGGCTTTAATCACACGCTGGGGCTTCGTCTCATTCACTGCCAAGGTAAATGTACTCCCAGCAGCGAAAAAAACAGGCTGGGTTTCTGCTTCCCGGACAGGTGTTTCTCTCCGTGATGTGCCACAGTCTAGGTCAAAATGCTACCTTAACATTCCTCAACATCAAATAGAGCCTGGGCGTTTTTCTGTCATTACAAGTCTCAAAGGATTTCTTTTAAATCAAAATATTTTTTTCCTTATAACTATGAGTGCAACTGAGATGTCAAATTGTGTTTTTTAAGAGGACATGTTTACTGTCTGTTTTAGGGGATGGTTATTTACCGGTCTACCATGGGAGAGCTGTGGTTTCTTGCAGATTCATGCAAACTTCTTGTATTTTCCATTCGTTGCAGTTTGTTTGCAGTCACTCTGCAAACAGCATTAAAGCAATCTGACTTTTTGACCAGTTTCTGTTTTATAAATTCTTGTTAAAAACACCAGCTGTTTATCTGCTTCTGCACCCAGAACTCTGTAAATGACTCCATTCACTTTTTAAGATTTTAAAATAAATGTTCTTAATGAGCCACAATTTAAAAAAAATAATATTTAATAATATTCATTTTACCATGAATTAATTTACCAACAGTTAATTTGTGGGCCACACAGTGATGTAGCCCTGCTGATTTGCAAAAAGGTCCTTGGTTCAATTCTAAGCCTAGGATATATCTGCATGGACTTTGCATATTCTCTCTGGGATCACTGGCTCACCCCCCACTCAAAAACATGATTGTTAGGTTAATTGATGTCACTAAATTCCCCTTAAGCCTCTACATGTTTGTATTTCTTTGACCTGTGATAGTCATGTGACCTTTCCAAGGTGTACATATGCTATCTACCTATAGATTGCTCAAGATAGATACCAGCCCCACTGTAATATATGCAGAATATGTAATTGTGTTGCAGTAAGTGAGTAAATCATTTTAATTGTTGGGGTAAAACTCTATCAGATCCCAAACGTGTGATCTTGAAAGCCTTATGAGAATATTTCTGTTGAAGTTTTCTATCTTCTCTATCTTCTGAATAAAAGCGTTACCACACTTGTGAAATGCACTCTTCTTCAGAGATTTTAGATCGATTATAGGCACAAGGAAAGAAAAAGAGTTATTCAACCTTTCATTTAAATTATGAATACACTGATGTTTTGTCTCTAACAGTTATCTAATCTACACAAATGTCAACTATTGAATAATCTCAAATGTGTCCACTTTTGATGGGTCCTCCACCTGAGTGGGTGGAGAAAACCCATCCATAAATGATTAGAAGATGTAAACTCTATACAGAAAGCCCAGAATTAGCCATATTGGTATTGGTTGTAAGCTAAAGCTCTTGAACATCCACTGAATGAACCAGTGTTTTAAAAAAAATAGCTCCTTAGGGATTTACAATTAGTTCCGGAGCTCTGGAGTAATTTGAATTATGAGATACATTTTTAAGAGAGCACACACCAAGTTTAAATCCATGACTCAACTTCAGAACTCGACATTCCTCTTAATGCAGGTCATATATTTTTGTTAGCTTTCTTGGTCAGCAGCCATGTCTGTTCAACACCAGCAGCTTCATTTGCAAGACATCATTGCTGTTATAAAACTGTAGCTGATACAAGCCTGACATCATTTTTTGGGAAAATGCTGCGAGACTTAACCTCTCCAGAGTTGGAGTAGATGAATAAACACAGGGTGAAAAGATCCAGACAGCATTTAAATGAATCTATTCTTCATATAAACATTTATTGATGCCTCTTCATGATGTCTTCTTGCCCGGGGTCAAGCTGATTAACTTTATGGTACTTATTACAAGGTTTTCCGTTCTTCTGTTATGTAAACTCCTGTTTTCCATTATGTAATCCAATGCAAACGTATTCAGACAGCTGCATAACTAATACCATTATTTGTGTATGTGGCTAAGCTATGAAACCAGCTCACATATTTAACAACGTATTCTGGCACAAACAGCAGAAAAGGGGAACTCTCCAAAACAGGAACATGATGTTCAAGCCACAAAACCTCTTACTGGCGAGGTTTGCCATGAGGGCATCTCACCAACTGCTGTGCTTTTGGCTTTACCCTGGAAACCTGGTCAGACATTCTGGCAATAACCCGAGCATCTGTGTGATCCTAAGAGAGAGAACGAACATTAGCTCAAAGTCAACACTAGAGGGGTTTGTTACTGCTGAACACAGCAGAAGGAAACTGTTTTCAGATGACTAATGTAGTGTGCAAAAGGTGAAAGATAAGTTCAGGGGCTGCTCATATTCGACAAACAGCTGTAAAAATATTACTGTATAAGATCAGTGTACACAAAGGTGTGTTTAGTAAAATAAAGTAGAGGAGGATTGCTAGTGATGATGGTGAAAGTCGATTTTCCCTGACTTGTGGTCTTGCTGTTAACACCGGCGATCAAATTGTTCCCAAAGAGCTCTTAAAAGGATTTTGCTATTCTGCACAGAAATGATCTGGCCAGGGGTTTCCATCTGAACTAATTGCTTCCAGATATGAAGTTTCTGCACAGTGGTTTACAGGACCCCTCCCTGTCTGTCTGCACCTCTGGAACCATAGGACCATTTGCCATCTGTCTGGAGCTGCAAGGTCAGACTGAAGTCTACACCTTTTTCCCCGCATATTTGTGGGAGGTGTCTCTCACTCTGGTCACGATCACATCTCCTTTCAGTGTCTATGTAACTATAAACCTGTAGATCAAAGTTAGCATAGCCCCAATCTCACCTTTTCCTAAAATATAACAACTCTACATTTGTTGAAAATGTCTACATAAGCTGGATAAGTTTGCCAGGGTGTCACATGAAATTCACTAACAAAGAAGACAATCTGTCTCACCAAGATAAATGATGGGAAAAAGTCCAACTGTTTACTCTGCTATCTGAATCCTCTTTACCCTCCAGCAATGCAGTCTCTCTTAGAGAACTGACAGTGGAAAATATCTTCCCATCATCCACATCCTCTTCACAACAACATGGATTATTCCAAAGCCGGAAGAGTCGAAGGTGAATTCCTCGCTAAAGTGAGGAGGAAGTGATGACGCAGGAAAGGGTCATCACTCAGCTAGCTGTCGAAGCACCAGCAGACAATATTAAGTTTCACACATTTCTCCTACCTGCATCTGCACAGACAAGAAACATGCTATCCACCTAACTGAATCAGGGAATCTTCTTATAGCAATTAATTCACAATGTAGAGGATTTGTCAATCAAGTTTGACAATAGGTTGACAATTTGTGATAATCCTTTAGATTGGTTACCTTCAAAAAAATCTTATGACTGCTCTGAATTGAAATAAATTATAACTGAGCTGTAAATGATTAAGATAACTACCTGTTGTATGACTCTTCTTCTGGTGTGTAACACAAAGAATAAAGAACAAACCCTTAAACAGTCTCCACACCTGACCCAATTTATCATACATGCGCAGCAAAAAATCATGAAGTACAGCTATTTGATTGGTTTCTTTTAGCCTAACATATGGTGTTAATTAACTGAGTGACTTGTAACCTATGTCAGAAATAACTCAATAAAAAGAAGATGGACATTCTTTAATTACCTTTGCAACCTTATATGATGGTGAATCAGATAATAGAGAAGAAAATAGTGAAATATGAAGCCTTAAGAATATTCCAAGGAGGGCCGAATTCAAAGATGATGGAAACATAACAGAGAACCTATAATATAAAAAAAATACCTACTGTAAGCCCATATCACCTGAACCAAGGTTGGGCACTGACATCAGCTGACATTATGTGTTTCGGACAGCAGCTACTCTACTACCAAGATCCTGAAACATTACAGATTTAGAGTGTAAGGCAGACACCCTGTCTACTTTTACGGGTTGGCTTAAAACGTTCCTGTTTGATAAAGCTTAGGGTTACAGTGGCTTAAGTTATCCTAACTATCTCTATAGTTATGCTGCTATAGGCTTAGACCGTTGAAGGACATAGAAACCTCTTTTTCATCATTCTGCTTCATTCTCTCTCTATTCTCCCACTCTGCTGAATTTGATAGTTCAATCTCTAACGTTATGCTCTCTCATCGTTTCTCATAGTAGCTTTATCTGGTCTGGGCCTGTTTGGCTGTGACACCATCCCGGAGAGAAATATCAGCTGTGCTGCTGCCATCAAAACCTTTGTTTATAGATTTTAAACCTTGGCCTTTTTTTCAGCATAGTCCTGTTTCTCTGACTGTGACTGGCTGGATGTGCTCTCTTCATCCTCTGACATGGGAGCTGGCTCGGAGCTCGTCTGCCTGGCTGTGTGNGCTCGTCTGCCTGGCTGTGTGTTTCCTGGGCGGGGCCGCCTGTGGAGCTGGTTGACAGTTGGCTTTTGTATCTCTGCTTTTTTCTGTATGTCTGCTTCTGTCTCCTTGAACCTCAGTTGGCCTCGGCAGATGGCCAGTCACACTGAGTCTGGTTCTGCTGGAGTTTTTCCTCTCCACTGTCACTTTAAGCATACTTGGTGAGGGATTGCATTCTAGTCAACGAGTCAATGCAATCAATTTTTCTTAGATAGAAAACTTTGAATCAACTGTTTTAATTAACAATTTGTCTGTATGATCTTGCTGAATTGTAAAGTGCCTTGAGATGAAATGTGAATAGTGAATATATAAATAAACTGAATTAAATTGAATTGATACATTTCCTGCTTTTCACTGATTTTGCCACTTTTCTGCATTACTTCCATCTAGGAAGGAGTTTGAGTTTTTTTTTTTTTTTTTATAAGTTTATTCTGGTGATGAGTAGCTTTTAATTCACTTTGATGTTTAATTCATGTTTCAGTTATTTAAATGTTGCACAGCACAATAAACTTTAAATTTAATTTGAGGATAATTGTCTAATCTGTTTCTGCAGTGCCAAAGCATAGTTTTTGCATTGTGAAGAGAAAAAATCACAATGTTAACCCCTCAAATCTTAGCAAAACTTTGCATTTTTTTTCTATTTGTGCCCTGTTTTTAAAATAGGAAATAATACATAATCAAAAAAATAAATAAATAAATATTTAAATTAAATGTTTTTTATTAGGGTAGTTAGCTGTATTTTTAATTCGAACGGCTATTCCCACAGCAGAGCTGTGGTTATAGAGTAGAGGATTGTGGTTGTCTTAAATGGGCTTCTTGTTTAATCGATTTCTGTATTCGCCCTCACACTAATCTTCCTCTCGGTTGTATCTGTGCTTGTTACATTTCATATTTAAATACTATTGGTGGTTTCTTTTATTAAAATGTGAAAGGGGTGACATATACTATCCATCCGTTTTCCGTCACACTTATCCCTGCTGGGGTCATGTGATGCTGGTGCTTATCTCCAGCTGTCAATGGGTGAGAGGCGGGGTACACCCTGGACAGGTCGCCAGTATCTCGCAGGGAAACACAGAGACAACCAGAACAACAACCACTCACGCACACAATCACACCTAAGGAGAATTTAGAGAAGCCATTGACCTAACAGTCGTGTTTTTTGACTGTAGAAGGAACCTGGAGTACCCGGGGAGAACCCATGCATGATCAGGGATAACATGTAAACTCCATGCAGAAGGATCGCGAGCAGGGAATTGAACCCCATACCTTCTTGCTGCAAAGCAGTAGTGCTACCAACAGCTCATTTGTGAAGCCCTCTAACTATACTAATTATACTTTAAAACACTAATTTTGGCTCCCACTGAAAGACAGAAACCAAAAAGTCTTAGTCAAGAGGATTACCTCCAAGTAGAGACCGTGAGACTTCACCTCCACTAAGATGTATAAAACCTCCTATAATTTTCCCTTTTGAGAAATTAGGTGGTAAACAGAACTCACTGATTTTCAGCCAAATCACTCATTGCACTACAAGGTTGAACTGACAACAACACTGTTTGATGTGGAAATTATGTAAAGAACATTCAAAGTGTGATTATTTAACACCAGTGTGTTGTTCATTATGTCCAAAAGAAACAGAAAAAAAAAGTTTCAAATCAAAGCTTTATTGTATAAAAAGATGTGTTGGCTGTTTATTAAAGGTATAAAACAGAGGGGTAGACTGCCTTTTTGTCTCAGATGCAATAGAATATGTACCATGTCTGCTACTGATGTCTGCTTAGTGGACATCAATTCGTAATGGCCTTGGAGATGTCTCAGGTTTGCACAGACCATAGGTTGAAAGTGAGGCTCAGAGAATATGGTAGTCATCATGCAATCAGGAGGTTTAGATGCTGTTTTATCCTTTGACAGGAAGAGTTGCTACTAATCTGGTATAAAGTGGATGATGGGTGAATTTGGCTGAATTAGTATAAAGCTCCATTAAATCAAAGCTTCTCTGTTTTACTCTTCTGATGCATCCAGACTGCTGTTATTTAACATGCTGGATTTAGAAATATTTGAGCCATTTGGAAAAAAATTTGGTTAGTTGCACTTACTGGGAAAAGTGTACTAAAGTTTATGAGAGTTGACTTAAAACTGTCTTGCCAAAGTGTCTCTCATGCTGTACTTTTGAAATGGCAAATCATGTGTAGCGATTTGTTTATATCCAACTATGGTGCTAATGTGTTAACTTTAGCTTTAGTGTAAATGAAACAACCCCCCACCACAAGAACACATTCACCACTTTCATCTCCAGGCACATAGCAGCATTCTAACATCATAGTTAAAGGATTATGACTCATCCGTCTGTGTAATGTTTATAAGCCTTTATCCCCCTGAATGCAGGATCTTTATCCTGCTGTCTTACAACCAAATGTGAGTCATGTATCATTAGCTGTCAGCTCACGCTGAATGTAGCCATCATACAGATACAGCTCTGTCAGAGCGGAGGTAAAGCAGGTGATAAACAGCTCATCACTTAGGTACCTGTCAACTCAGTGGTCCCAAACTTGGATTCCTAAAAGCTGGATTAGTGCACTCAATTGTAAAATATGATTACAGTATACTTCTATCCATTGTGCATAGTATAGCTCTTCTCTCCCTCTATCTAATTTTTTTCTAATTTTTCCACATATTTCACAGTAATCTGTTTCTAAACCCAGGATACAGGACTTCGGTTTAGGTTAAATAACTTCCGAGGAGCTTTCCCAAATGTAAAGAGCTTCTAAAGCTTAAGTGAGGAGGCCCACTGGCCAGAAAGGGAGCTCTCGTGCTGTAAAAGCATGCGTGACCAGGGCCCCTTGGGGGGTCTCCCTTACAGTAGAATGATTGAAGGGTGCAGTTACGTAACCATGGGGTGTCATGTGATGCTGTGTGAATGTGAGGCCTTGTCCTGGTGGGAAGATCCTTTGGCGGGGCTCGTCTGACAGGTAGGTGTTTTGTTGAGTGGGTCAGTCGGAAGCCTTCCTGGTCATAACACATTTTTCCTTTCATCCTTTACACGCTTGTCTGACTTAACAGTACCCACAAAGTTTCCAAGTCGTTGTTCTCACCCAATCTGATTTCACTTTCAACATTTTCCATTTCTGCCTGCGACTCCACCCGTCCTACATTTCAGTTCTTTTTCAGTAAGATCTCTGTTCTATATCACACGTCTAAGGTGTTTTCTACCCGGGACGCCTTGTCTGCAAACTTGCACAACTGACTTTCATTAAATATGTGCAGACTAGTGTTGTAGATGTTTTGGAAGTGCAAGCTTTTGTGGGAAACTCTATTCTCTGTTACCTTTGCTTCTCACGGTAACTGTTCCCAGGTATGTTATTTTCCTGCCTTTTGGACATGTGGTTTAGTGTGGCAGAGAGGGTGGTGGGCTTCTCTCATGGCTCAGTGTGTTTGTGCAGGTGCAGGATTTTCACGGCACACCGCCCTGTTGAGTGTTTTGGAGGTGCATTTCAGAGCTGTTCACCCTGTGGCAGTAGAAGGTGCCGCCTATATGTGGCATTTAGTGGGACAACCCAGAACAGGCATTTCCTCAGCTTGGTGGAAACTGAGTAGTAAAAGCAGTCAGACAGCAATGGGCTTGTGAAAACAAGAAAGGTTTTAATAGCAAGAGAATGATATATGCTTACCAATCATTGTGCCTTCAAAGATACCTAATGAATAATTGCCTTTATATTTTCCTGCTTTGTATTAATACAACTATGAACCTGAATATATTTTCTGGGGATGAAATTTGTAAATCATATCAGATCATTTTGATTTGGAGAGAAACGGGACTCATATATGTCAGTTTTTTTGCATTTTCCAGACATGTTTTGAACAACATTTTTAGAGGTGTGGTATAGATTTTAACTTTTTTTCCCATTTACATTGACACCTCTCAATTTAATGCAGTGCAAACATTTCCTTCAGGAGTAACAGCATTAATGAAGGCCATCTAGGTGTGATATTTATTCTTCTTATGAATCTACCTGTTGCTTTAGAAGTCTATTGGGAAACATTGGTTAACAAACAGCTTCATTGAGACCAAGGAAAGTTTATATATATATACATATATATATATACATTTCAGTACTGAGACAACTATAAGATAAATAATTCATTAATACCAATAATTGCAGAGATAAAATTAATTATTAAGCTAAGATGACATGTCCGTAATGTACAGAAGTATTTTAATATCTATTCTCTGAGAGACAGAAAGGCAGTGATGTTGATTTTTCGAACTGGGATGATATGCTTCATTTTCTTAGTGTTGATGCGGGCAACAGCATTCTGCATCAGCTAAAGCTGTCTGAGCAACCTTTTAGGACAGACCTGCAGAGCAAAAAATGGAAAATCTAAATGCGTAATTTTTGCTTAAATTAAGTGCATTTTTTTCTTGAATTGAGGAGGTAAGTGACATACCAATTGCCAATTTACAGACAACTTACATTTAAAATAAGAAAAAGCAAATGCTTTGTCTTATTCCAAGTGCATATTTTTTAATTATCTTATTTTAGGAGTAAAAATATTCATTCCATTGGCAAATCATCTTATTTATCTGCTAAAATTAAGGGTAAATTTGAGAATTTTTTAACTTATTTCTAGATATTTTTTGCAGCGTGTGAAGACATGGTTACAGTAATCAATTCTAATAAAGATGAATACAAGAGCTAGTTTTTCAAGGTCCTGCTGAGACATTAGTCCTCCAATCCTAGAGATGTTCTTTAGTATGTCCGTGGCTAGATTTGAACATCTAGTCATCTGTGACTTCAGATTCAAGGCATCTATACTGCTGTGTTGTTTCCATAGTTATGGTAACTTATCTTGTTTTTCCTTAAAAAAAAACAAAAAAAAAAACTGAGTTAAGAGGAGCATAGAGATATTGCATAGGACCCCTAAGATGTACCCTTGGGAAATGGCACATGTGATTTTGTGGTCTCCTATGTAAAGTTACCTGCTGACAATGAAGTCCCTGTCCTTCAATTAGTATTTAAACCAGTCCAGTGCTGCACCTGAAAGGCCGCCACAGTTTTCCAAGCCCTCTAAGAAATAGAGTGATTAAAAGTGTTGAACACATTCTGCACATAAACAGATGTAAATAAACTCCTTGACAAGGGTGGTCTCTGTACTGTGGTGAACATGGCCGCCTGACTGGGGACATCAAAGCAGCTGGTCATTGTTAGAAAGTTATTTACTTGTTGAAACACAACTTTTTCAATAATCTTACTGATGAAGGGGAGATTTGAGACAGGCATGTAGTTCTGCAGCAGCAGCTTGTCCAAGATGTGCTTTTTAACAGCGATTTTTATATTTGCTGCCTTTAGAACCAAAGGGCAAAGGAACACAGCTTGCAGCTCAGGTTGACAGTTATGAAGTTTGGAATATTAGAAAATAATATCTCAAAGTTTAAACATTTTCATTTGTACAGTCATATGTAAATTTAAAGAGCATGGTAAAACTGTAGACCTACAAAAACAGGATTACCCTCCTGCAGCTACAGAGATCCAAAGCTCAGAACAATCTCTTAACTTGACAACAGTTTTATGGATAAGTTGCCACAGCAAAACTTTAAGTACATTTCTCCTGAGTCCACACAGCATCGGTCAGAAGACAATACAAATTGAACAAGTTGCTCTGGTCTTATTTATTTATTTTATTTATTTTTTTACATTAAAAACCGCATGTGTCAAAAAGTCAACACAACACATTAAGCTTAACATCCCTAAAGTCAGTGGTGTGCATAGACTTTTTGAAGGGTAAGGGCGGAATTAAATAAAAAAAAAAAGGCACATATAGCCTTACCTCTGTAGAGGGCACCTTAGGAAGCATTTGGGCCCCTGAGAGAAAAGCCAAACTGATTGCATTGAATCATTAACTTGCAGGGTTCACCCCTCCTGAATGAGCATTTAGCAACATTGGACATTCTATTGCCTTGCATTGTTGACTCTGCATGCATGTTACTGACAATAGAAAGAAAAATGTAGCAATGTTCTAATTTATTCAGTATGAATGATAAAGAAAATGACTGTAGTCTAATAAAATTTTGCTGTTTGACTTAACCTATGTTTTGGACTTTGCAAAGGAAGCAGATTTACCTGTACATCATTCCAAGCTAGGACGGTCTATCCTGCAAGGCAACAGCCCCCCTCTGCAACCCCTCCATCTTAATAGGTTAGTTAGGGTATTTTTATTATCAATCTTATTAATACAACACAGCATTTTTTAAATTCAGACCAACTTATTAACGCATAATCCAAGTCAAAGCATTAATTAGATTTTTTCCTTGAATAAAAAACAAAAATATATCTTTTATATTATCTTAATTTTATTTGAATGAAGTTTATCTATCTGATGGTTTCCTTTAATGGACACACAAAGTATTTAGGAAACCTTCTAGCTTACATTTATGGGGAAATGGTTACTGTTACCCTTATTACCAGGGTTACAGTTGATATATTCCAGACAGTGGAAGTCATTGAAAGAGGAATTACCAAGTCTCCTTTTATTGTTAAAAAACGCCTGCTTGATTGAAACTGTTGTGTAAGATTTTGAGTATAATGAAATTCCTCTGGTTTGGTCAGTTAACTCTAAAAATCAGGATAAGGGGAAGGGGGGCTTAATGAGGCAGAGAGGAGGCGTTAAGAGCTTGTCAGGTCAGCATGAAGGGCGTTAAAAAAAACAAAAAAGGTTTTGAATAATTTCAGATCATGGAATAAATTAGAGGATTAACTAAAAAGAACCTGAATGGGAAAAAGAGAAATGCAAACACTTACTGCACATCAGTTTGTTTTGATCTTACGGACTTCTACCGGACTTTCTTACATCCTACCTACACATCATGTTGTTGGCTGGAAATACAGTAAATGCATTTCTTCAATGTGCTCCACTTTAAAGCTTGTGAACCTTAGCACTGCCTTATAATGAGCACAAGCTCAATGAGCCATACTGTTGCCATATTGATTCAAACACATGCACACTTATTGCACACCTTTAGGCACAGTGAGCACATGCACATGCTTGTACATCAGAGCGAACTAGGTAGAGAAATTAGAAAGAAAACAAACAGGATTCCTGTACAGTGCGTTGTGGCGTGAGGCTGCTGGAACGAAAAACAAAGAGGGGCCTGTTTGCAGCGCACAGGAGCATTCCTGCTAACAGAACAGGCTCAGGGACGCTGTTGACCTAAGCTACTTTAGAATGTTTGTGCAATAGCTTTTGACCACTTCATTAAAAATACCGTTTGATGCAGAGGCGGCCGTGTGCTGGCGAGGGGCAGTTCAGACTGGTCTGAGCAGAGCAACACTCTGCCGGATGAAGGAAGAGCTGTTTTGAATAGTAGAGCAACGGCCTGTTTCTGTGCCAGACCCCTGAGGGTAACTGTCAGTGTCACCACCGCCAACTTCTTTTTAAGATGATATATCTGTCCTGTGGAGAAATGCATTCTGCACATTTTAGATCCATTCCTGCTTCAACACAGCTTAACCCTGGGTGCCTGAATTAACTCTTCGCCAAGTCATCAAGTACTGCAGAGGCCTGGTAAAGAACAATTGGTTTGATTCAGGTGTGCTGAACTGGGGAAAACATCCAACACATGCAGGTCTCCTCCGCTCAAGGTCTGACACTGGACACTGCTTTAGACAGCTACACAATAAACCTACTGTGCTTTCAGTAGTTACACAATGCCCAAGGTATTCATGCCCCATGAACCTTTTCTCATATATCACATAACACCTATCAACTTTAACCTTCGAGGAAAATTACTGAACATTAACTGACAAACAGCAGCATGAAGGCCAACTAACACAGCAGGTAGGGATACAGCTGTAGAGAGGTTTAAAGCAACCCAGACATGAGTGTCTGCTTCAATTGACAGGTTGTACGAGGAGGGAATAATCAGAGGGGGGGAAAAAAGAATATACCACAAACCATGCAGGGAACACCTCAAACTTGTAGAAGAAAGCACTCTGATTTTTTTCCCCACATGGAAAGCACATTTTGTAGAAAAACAAAAACAACATTTCACATTGTGCTATACACAACACCCTCACTGACAAACATGGTGGTGGCATCATTATGCAGGGGGGATGTTTCTCTTTTGCAGGGGTGCAAAAGCCGGTTAGAATTAATGTGAGACATTATGGAAGCATTACCCTCACAACCTTCTACAGAAGCACCACAGAGAGCATTCTGACCAGCTGTCTCACTGTATGACGTGGAGGCTGCAGCGCCTCAGACTGGAAGAACGTGAGAAGAGTGGTGAGAACAGCAGAGAGGATCATCGGAGCTCCTCTTCCCTCCATTAAAGACATTTGATCCCAGCACTGCGCTTCCTGAGCCCGTAACATCATCAATGACCCGTCACACCCCCACCATGGACTGTTCTCCCTGCTGCCCTATGGAAAGAGACTTTGCAGGATCTGCTGCAGATCTAGCATTGTCCTGCAAAAGCTTTTCCCCCGCTGCCATCCAACTGTTAAACTGCTGAACTGGACTCTGGTTCACACTTGCATCATTTGTTTGCACTACCAAGGTGCTGAACTTTTATAATCCTTCTTAAACAAGACACAACCGCATTTTGCACCGTATTTTTTATTTTTTTGCACTGCACTGAACTTTTTCAGTACAATGATCTTTTGCACCATTATTTACACTGTTTTCCTTTATCTCCTACATTGGGTACATTCTGATCACTGCTGCACTTTATATTGGTATGTTTATCTTATTCCAACTACAATCTAATTACACTGTTTTAAGCTGTATGCAACGAAATTTGTTTTTGTTTACACTCTGTGCATACAAAATGACAATAAAATAAAAGTCTAAGGAAGCAAATACAGTTGATTCAAAGAAAACCCGATGAGTGCAGCAGGAGGATTAAAACTTGGTAAAGGTTCACCATCTGAGGTTTAGACCTACAGTAAATAAAATGAAGAGTCTCTGGTACTACTTAGAAATTAAATTTTACAGACATGCCATCCTGTTTGTCAGATCTATTTGTAGAAGACAAATTGAAAAATATAATAATACATTTAATTTATACTACACTTTTCATTAAAAAGACCTCAAAGTACTACAAAAAAGAAAAGCATAATAAAAAAAATACATAAAAATAAAAAATAAAAATAAATAATAATAATGAAAAGAATATATAATAATAATCATAATAAAAACTGTTTTAAAAAGAAAAAAAAAATCTAAAGGGGACCAAAACTTTTGCTAAAAAGAAATGTTTCAAGGCCTTTTTAAAAACACTCAGTGGATTACAAATTTTCTTCAGATTTCATTAAAAAAATCCAATTTCCTGTCTGTGTTACAATGTTTGCTCTTTTCAAATAAAGGTGTGGTAAAAATACACGTTTCTGCATCATAAAAAAATGGTAAAACATTCAAAGGTAAAAAATATTTTTGCATGGATCTAAATAAAAACAATACAATATGACTACCACCTTTGATCCTTTAATCTGTGCTTTAATTTTAATTCCTTGAATTACCAAGCTAGAAACCAGAGCCAGTTTGCCTTTTAAGATAAGCAGGCAAGGCCTACTGTCACTACTAAATCCATCCATTTTCACACTTATCCCAAGCGGGGCTGCAAGGAGAGCTGGTGTCTATCTCCAGCTGTCTATGGGCAACAGGCGGGACACATCCTGGAGGTCACCAGTTACTGTCACTACAACTGTTGCCTAAACCTTGTGAAATGTTGGGTTGTTGATTCAGATTTAATATACAGTAAGCTGCTTTTTACTAAGAAGCTTGATGAGAAGGCTGAGGCACAGAGTTACAGATTTGTTGTTCTGGTAAGTGAGTCTGACCTTCTTCCCTCTCTTTCAGCTATAAAGAATTTTCAGAAAATCGCTCCAGTGAAGCTGCCTGCCAGACCAAGGGTAAAATGCCGCGGTTGCACTCAGCATCCAGTAGGTTTCAATGTGTGTTGACCTGTGTGTTTCAATGTGTGAAGTGGGAAGTTAATGAAAGAGAGCATGTGTTTCTGTTAAATATTCTTCAGATAAAAAAAAAAGATCTATAAGAGGCAAAAAATAAAACGATTTGATGTGGGGATTAATTTGTTCCTTTGAGGGTTGGATTGATCTGACCTGAATAGAGACATGGATTTAGCTGGTTTATTTAGATCCTTTAGGCAGTTGTGCTTCCTTCACAGATAGACTAGTAGAGTACCCAAAGATTTTTCTCAAGTAAGAGTAGCAATACTTTAATATTTGTACTCAAGTAAAAGCTGAAAATGGTCATTCAGAAAATTACTCAAGAATGAGTTTTAAAAAACTTAGTGAAATGGAAACGCAAGTACTGATTAAATGTTAGCTCTTATTTAATGCTTAAAATATGAAATCAGACAGATTCTGTAAACATTGGTCTTTTAAACTATTAAACAAAATGAAAATAAATGCAGATGGATATACAAATTTGGGCAAAAGAAACCTTTTTTTTTTCATTATAAACTCATAAAACCAATCTATACAGTAAGTAATGAGGTGATGAATATATATATGTAAGGAAAGGATAAAGAACTTGGACCAACAATATTTACTGTTTAGAGCTTATTCACCCATTCTCAAAAAGCAAAAGTCCTGCTTGGTTAGCAGAGAGGGCAAAAATTTTACTCAAGTACGTAGGAGCAGCGAGACTCTCACAGGATGATGACTTAACTAATAAGGGTACTAAAGTACAACTACTCCTAAAAGAACATTTTCTAAACTTGCTCAAGTCAATGTAACAGTAACAAGTTGCTCACCTCTGACTGTAAAAAGTAGATTTAAAAACTAAACAGAAGAAATCAAAGTGCAGAAACGTACCGTATTATGTTTTTCTAGAAGTAAACATATAAATTGTTATGGCCCCAGAGAATATATATCAGAACAATCTGATACACCTTCAGGTAAGTCATTAAAGTGGGATGTTTTAATTTTTCTTAGTCCTAAAAACTCTGAAGTACTTCTTTTCTAAAAGATCGATGGATCCATTAATGCAGTTACTGCATGTATTTTAAAAGCAATTTAAAACCACCAGAAAAAGGCTGCAGAAAGCAAGAAATGTTAATCTTTAATATTTATAAACTGAAAGAAACTACTGGGTTATAAATAACCTACAGTACCACCACACTGAATGGATACATGCTGTTCTTTGTTGTTTTCATAAATCTATTTGCTTCATAGTATGCACATGATGTCTTATTCTCGATAGCATTTTAGACTGATGCATAGATTATTGGTATTCATTATTTTTTGTGAAAAGCAGTGGTGGAAGGAAGCAGCTAAAAATACAAATGTCTGGGGGTTTTTTTGTTTGTTTTTTTCGTCAAGGAAACCATACCTTCATTACCCTGGTTCTCTGACTGTGACTGGCTGGATCTGATCTCTTCATCCTGGGAGTTGGCTCAGAGTTCGTCTGCCTGGCTGTGTGTTTCCTGGACGGGGCCCGCCTGTGGAGCTGGTTGACAGTTATCATTTGTATCTCTGCTTCTTTCTGTACGTCTGCTTCAGTCTCCTTGAACCTCAGTCGGACTCAGCAGATGGTCGCTCACATTGAGTCTTGTTCTGCTGCAGGTTTCCTTCCTGTTAAAAGGGATTTTTTTTTCCTCCTCACTGTCGCTACAAGCATGCTTGGTGTGAGGTTTAAGCATGATTCGGCTTCAGCCGATGAAACTAGCGTTAGCGTGGCTATCGAGCAAGTTTTATCGGAATTATACTGTATTTCTTCACTGAAAGAAGAGCAAAACACTGCTCTGGAGGCTTTTCTCAAAGGAAAAGATGTTTTTGCTCTTCTCCCGACTGTTTTCGGCAAGAGTTCGATCTATCATTTGGCTCCTCTTCTTCGTCGCTCTGTTACGTCATATGCTTCGTTGATCTGATTGGTTTATTTGGCCCGTCTATCACCAACATCGGCCAATCAGCTAACCAGTATTTTCGCCCCTTCCCAAAATTACTTAAACGGAAGGTTTCCAGAAGGATATGCGGAGCAAATTCATCTGGTGGAGTCAGGTTACTTTAAATGTACCATATTATGTAAAGTTCACTTTATAAACATTTTCTAACAGTCATATGTGTCCTTAAGCATAACTTTTACGGCCCGGCTCAAATGGCCGCAACAAAAACAGGGAGGGGACACAGCAACCAGAAATGCTTTTATCCCTTTAGAGGCATTTATTAAAGTTAGAATCTCGGGTATAATGAAAAGCAGCCTAAGATGCGCTTCCAGAACCTCCAGGCAGAGAGAAGACCTCTCCCCATGGTCTTCTCTCAGCTTGGACCTGACTGAACCCAGGACTCGGTTGGGTCCTAGCCCTGGCTGGTCTCCTGGATCAACCCTGGTGCTCTATAGTCCTCTATGTAACTACGGTGCCACTGGTGCTCTTAGCCTTGGACACACCTGGAACTTCATTGACACTTGGTACCACAGTGACACAACTCCTCATGGGTGGAACGGCAACCCTTAATACCGTCCAGGTGGCCACGTATTAAGAAACACCTCCCACAATCTAGGAACTGCATTGATAATAAATTAGCAGCCAATTGCCTTACAGCAGGGCCGTCACACTAACAAATGAAAAGTTTCTTTCTCCACTTCTTAGTTAGTGTGTGCTCAAAATCCTTAATTTGAAAAACATTCCCCTTAAGATGTCATAAAGGGAAATAAGCTGTCCAGAGGGGTCTGTGGCAGCCCATTGGTTGAGCTCCAGCCTTCATCTAATATATTTTCCAAGCTCTAAGGCTATCTTTATGAACTCTGACTGGTTGTCATGGTTGCGAGTTGCGGGGGGCCATGGCGCTCAGGAGGACGGGGTCATGGAAAGCCAAAGGAGGACTGTATAAGGAGAATTTTTGGTAAAGACTATCTGCCTAATATGAGAAGACAGTTACTCACAGATTATGCAGCCTCATTGTTAATATTTTTTTTACATTGTATCTTGATATTTATAGAAGAAAACACAGTTTTGTATCTTCTTACTGATCCCTAAAACTATCCTCTTTTGTCCAATTTTTTTAGGTTTCTAAACTGAATTTAATTATCAGCAGTTTAAATGGAATCACAGTATAAAGAATATTTTAAACACAGTTCGGGATTAATTATATATTTTTGTTTTCTTTAGGTGAAACACTAAATGAAAAGTATTCCGATTGTTTTGGGAATCCAGAAGAAAAGTCTAAGAAAAGCATGGAAGCTGCTCTAGGTAACAAGTCATACTTATCATTCATATTCTTTAGTTTCTTTTAAAATATAATGAGGTTTTTTATTTTGTTTTTTAAGTTAAACAATAAAATCACTTGTTAGATTCTCAGATGCAGAGGGAGATTCTTTCCAACTCATGCAGGAACATGACGAACATATCACAACATTGTGAACAAACCTGAGGTCCTCCCCCTTCACTATTTTACTTCCCTCGCTCGCCTCTTCTGCCTTGTACACTAAATCTTCTGTCCGTTGCTGTTCATGTAGTTTGCATGTTTGCAGTGGCAAACTGTTTGCCGACTCTTTTTCACCCAGCCACTACAACACCCCAACGTCATGGCCTGACAACCCCTGACCCAGACAACCCCACCTGCTAACTCAAACATGCTTGTGCTCTTCACATCTCCTTTGCCGTTTACCTTGTCTTCATCTGACGTCAAACACTTTCCATGGCTGCAAATTAGCAGGAAAAAAATAATTTACTGCTCTTAGAAAGGGTCACTTAATAATAGCAGTAATATCCTGCTTTTAATTGCCAGTATGACAGATAATGGAAAAATGTTTCACTTCATATAGTCGAGTTAGCTTAGATTGGAAAAGGTACTGAAATATAAAATCATGAGACTCAAATACAGAAAATTAGGTTGAGCTGGTTTATTTACTGCCTCAGATTATACAATTTGAATGGAGCGCAGCTTGGCAAACTCTTCTGGTATGTTTTTCTTGCTCTGTCCAGAATCTTCAGCTCTGGTTTAACAGGAACTTCCTGCTGCAGGCCAAATTCCTCTAGTCCCACCAAGACATACACCCCTTCGTTTATTACCCACCATTACAGAAACCGAGATTTAAATACCTTAGTATACTTATCCACAATCCAAATTTTCTGGTTTTTCACCACAAAGTTAAATCGTACTGCTGCACAACAATAATACAAACTGCAGTTAGACATGACCTTGTTACTACGATTTGGTTAAGTTGTGCATGTGTGTTTGTGTATATGTGTGTGTGGTCTGACTGGTGCCCACATCCTTCCAGCACAACGCCATGGCCACCTAGGAGACACACGTCCGTTCCTGAATTACCGTCTTGCCTTTCTCCGTTTCCACTCCCATTAGTCCTTCTTTATTCCCCCCCAGCAGTGGGGTTATGACGTCTGTAGGTCAGACTGAATTTACCCCACTTTGTCTTCATGCATTCTTTCATTCTGGTAACACTTCCTATACACATAGTCTCGAGTATTTATAGGAGATGATTTCAGGAGAGCAAACTAGAGTGGTATTTAAGTCATTATACTTGAAGTACAGCTAAGTGTAAAGGTGAGATGCAAGAAAGCCCCCTTTAATTTTACTTGTGTGCAAAGGAATAAATCAGTGCATTGTTCACTAGACCTTGACCTTCAAAATGTGGGGAAAAAATGTATGCCTAATTGTGCACAGACTACAACACACCTACCCCTGGTGGGTGCAGCTGATGCTGACTTCCTAAATGAACTAAAAAACTTCTTTGGAAGGTTTGAGACACTAACCAGCACTCCAGCTGTGAAAGCCATTCCACATCAGGGAGAGAAGGCACTCAACCTTGACACAGCTGATATGTGGAAAACTCTAACGAGAGTCAACCCAATAAAGACACCAGGCCCCGATAAGATACCTGGGCAGGTGTTCAAGGAGTGTGCAGGTCAGCTGGCTGGTGTCTTCACTGCACTTTCATCTGGTTTGGTCTGTCGCGGTTTCCGTAGACTCGTGAACGCGCTTTTAGGAAATCCTATACACTGCTGTTTATGCTCTAAAAACATACTAAATGACTTCGTTTCGAGTAAATTCTTGATGCTACCCACTCAGGACACTTGGAATACATTGGACGAGCAGTATGGAGGAATATTGACACGTTTTTTGTGGACTTTTATGGACCTTTCTGTCTCGGGCGCCATAGACCTCCATTATTTGAATGTCAGCAGACAGCAAGAAGCCTCCCAGATCTCCAGATGCATTTGAGATATCAAAAAAGTACTCCAGAGTGTTGTTCAGCATGGGGGTGAGTAGAAAATGAAGGCTAATCATGTTTTGGGTGTACTATTCCTTTAAAGCTGCAGTCTGTAACATTGAGAAGAGAGCGGACTTCGACTGAAAATTTGAAGAAAAACAGGTTTCACGCCACTCCCCCACCCTCTCTGCTTCACTCATGCCCCACCTCCAAGCCCCACCCCTCTCACAGCACCTGCGCGGCTACCGCATGCGACCAGAAGCGTGTGTGAGCTGTGATTGACACTCCATCAGACGCTCCTCTGGCTGTGATTGGTTGTTTTGACTATTCCCCGAAATATTCTTTCCAGATTGAAATACAGGCAGTATGCGGGACCAATTGAAGCAGTTTTATCACAGGTTACATATCACATGTACTGCTGTCTGGGCATAGGGACAGTTTTAGCCAATATGACAAAAAAGTGATTTTTAAAAACTTACAGACTTCAGCTTTAAGTCTGTCACCATTATTCCGGTCCTGAAGAAGCCTCAGGTCACCTCACTCAATGAATACCGGCCTGTCGCACTGACTCCTATCGTGATGAAGTGCTTGAAAGGCTGGTTAAAGAAAACATCATCTCCAGTCTCCCCCAACTTTCAACCCGTTCTATTTCACCGCTCCATTGAGGACGCCATCTCTGCTGCTCTTCTCCTGAGCCTGGCACACCTGGAGGAGAAGAGCACCCATGTGTGGATGCTTTTCCTGGACTTAAGTTCAGCTTTCAACACCATCATCCCACAGCATCTGATAAGAAAATTGGAACAGCTGTGCTTCAATACAGCCCTCTGTAACTCCTGCTAGACTTTCTCACAAACAGACCAGTCAGTCCGGGTCGGACAGAACACCTCTGATGTCATCACCCTAAGCACAGGCTCCCTTAAGGCTGCGTCCTGAGCCCCCTGCTGTTCACTCTGACTGCGTCCCACAGGTTCACTGTTCATTGTGAAGTTCGCAGATGACACCACATTGGTGGGCCTCTTCAGATGACCACAACCTGGGCTACAGAGAGAAGCTGGAGCAGCTGGTGGACTGGTGCAGAGATAACAGCCTGATTGGAAAGTTGAGAAGATGAAGGAGATCATTGTCAACCTCAGGAAGAACCAACCTAACTACGCTCCACTGCTCATCAACAGCCCAGCTGTAGAGGTGGTCAGCAGCACCAAATTCCTGGGGGTGCACATCACAGACATCCTCACCTGGACTGTAAACACCACCTTACTGGTCAAAAAGGCACAAAAGCGCATGTACACAATTTTCTTTCTAAGGTTTTAGAGAAAATTGTGTACTGTCAGCTGACACAGTTTTAGATGACAATGGCATTCTGGAGGTTTTTCAGTCAGGCTTTAAAACTCTTCATAGTACAGAATCTGCTTTAATAAGAGTTTTTAATGACATTCTTCTTGCATGTGATTCTGGTCACCATGTTGTTCTGATGTTACTTGACCTAACTGCTGCCTTTGATACAGTAGA
>NW_015150672.1:797803-818124 GCF_000732505.1 Cyprinodon variegatus | reverse complement strand
GCCCATTTTTAAAGCTCGTCTTAAAACCCATCTATTTTACTTGGCTTTCAACACCAGTGGGATCTAGTTTTTAAATTGTATGTTTTTGTTTTTTAAACTGTTTTTAAATTACTTTTATTATGTTGTGTTCTTAAATTGTACAGCACTTTGTATCAACTGTGGTTGTTTTAAAGTGCTTTATAATTAAAGTTGGTATGGTATGGTATGGTATGAGGAGAGCCCACCTGCCCCCACCCATCCTCACAACCTTCCACAGAAGCACAATAGAGAGCATTTTGACCAGCTGTCTCACTGTGTGGTGTGGAGGCTGCAGCGCCTCAGACTGGAAGAAAGTGAGAGTGATGAGAGGAGCAGAGAGGATCATCGGGGCTCCCTCCTCTTCCTTCCATAGAAGACATTTCATTTTCATTGGCCCAAGCCCGTAACATCATCAATGACCCCTCACACCCCCACCATGGACCGTTCTCCCTGCTACCCTCTAGGGAGAGGCATCGCAGCATCCGCTGCAGCCCAAGAAAGCAAAAAAGAGAACTTAAAAGACAATGAAACCAGAGACAAACATAGGGGATAAACATCAGGTAAGCCTTCCACAGATGTTAGGAGCTAACCCCTTAGCTTAGCTCCCACTGCTTGGTCCCCGGACCCTTTGACATCATATTCTGTTCAGCATCTAATAGCAAGCTTATTTGTAAACAATGCTTATGACTAGAGATCTGACATTTTACACAGTTGTTGTACATGAACATGTGTAATGAGTTGTAGAGGTTAACTATGAATTATACCCAAGACATAGAATATTGAAAATGTCATCCTTTCATGCCAGATAAAAAAATGTATATATTATTTTGGACACCTTTGAAGTTGCAGAGTTTGTACACATAGAAAACCAGAACATAAACCAGAACAAACCAAGATTCAGTGGTGTAGATTATTTTTATTTATTTATTATTCTGTACCAATGCTTTAGCTAGCATTACAGTTTTAATACCCTGTTATGTTACTGTTTCCTTTAGCCACCACAAGATGGTGCTGCTGATTGGCCTCTTCAGTAGGTACACCCTGTTGGTGCTAGGATTGATCTCCTTTAATCTTAAGAAATGAGAACATCTCATAAAATAGATTAGCAACATGGTTGATCCAGATTGATGTAATAGCATCAGGCAGCTACAGTGGATTTGTCACGTGCACATGCATGACCCTAACTCCACCACATTTCAATGGTACAAACTGTTCTGAACTGAGATCTACTGACTTTATGGGTTACTAGAGTGCAGTGAAATGATTGCTATGAAAGAATGGAACTAGTCTTGGAAGGTAGGAACAATGTGGTCATAAAATGATGAACATGGTCAGCAATAACATTCAGATAAGCTATGATGTTTAAACAATTTTTGTCGGGTTCTTTAAGCAACGAAGTAAGCCAAGAAAACTTTCCCACAACATTATACCGCCATTATTAAAAAATGAAACATCTTGCTCAAAGCAGAATGGATCCATGCCAAGTTTTGACCCTAATATGAGACTGTCTCATTCAAAATTGAGACTCAGACCTCATGCCATCAATGAGTAAAGGCCTTGTGTGGACTATATTCTGGGTTTCCTGCTCTGAGCTGCCAAGAATCAACCACTAGCATCTCATCTCCTTGAAGGTTAGCCCTCTTCTTCCTTCAAAGGTTGTATTTTACATACTTTGGGTACTACTTATATCAGCCACTGCTGCGTCAAACCGATTTGCACATGTTCTTTTACCTCTTACATCAAAGCATTTCCAGTTTAATGCTTCATAACAATATTGTAAGCTCCAGGGAGAGGGTTGTATGATAAAATCCCAGAAGAGCAACAACTTCTGCAAATTTCAATCCAGCCTTCCTTGAAAAACATTCAAATCCACTGTCATCTTGATTCTGATATTGTTTGAACTTCAATAAGTTGCTTTCACCAAGGTTAGATGTCTAGCTGTATTGCGTTGCAGCCAGGAGATCGGTGGATTCTTTATTATGTAACTGCCTCTTCTCTCCTTATCACAACTGGAGTCACACGGCGAATGGGCTCAAAAGCAAAAGCAGTGGGATTTAGAAAGTGTCTTTTCAGCTTCATCTGCCATAATACCAAATATTTAAGGGTTTTATAGTTGTGATGTAACGCTGGTATATCCAGTGTGTTTAATTGCTAGCTGAAGCATAGGCCAACCCTGTAACGTCACCGTTTTAGGTACTTCACCATTACCAAAATTTATAAAACAAAGCTTTGTGTTTTCTTTTATATTTATAGTTTTCACAATTGTAATATAATTATTGATAATAGAAAGACACAATCTCATAAATTACGTTTGTTTGGTTGATTATTTCATTTCCTTATTAAAGGCATTTTGTAGCCTGTTTAATTCACAGCTTTTATTCCAGCCTGTTTAATGCTTATTCATAAGACAAATTGTCTATAATGCAAAACCAAAATGGTTTATTAAACCTACAAGAGAGGTGAATGAAAACAAAAACTGACTTGACAAAAGCTTGATTAATTTACGTATATTTCTCCTTTAAGAACTAGATATTTTACCAATCCATCCCAAACAGGTAAGGGCCATGCAAATTCCTTAAATTAGGGCAACAAGAATATTGACTGTCCCATGAACCCTTTTCCCAGCAAACCTTGTTTTTATCTCTATTTTTGGTGGATTAACAGCATCTGAGAACCTTTTTATATCACTGGTATTTTTAAAAGTTAACTTGTGCTTCCTGTTCTCTGCTTTGCTTAAGCTGCACTCAGTTCCAAATTTGGCTCCTCGGATTTTTAAAGGAACAAGGGCTGCTTTCTAATGACCTTGAACCATTCATGCTTTCCTTACTCCAGCTGCACAAGAAAGAACTGCAGCAAAATGCACTTAATTGCAAAAATGTACGTAAATTAAACTGAAGGAAACGGTTAAGCATGCACATCAGAGAATGTCGAGTGAAAAGAGCACACATAAAACATTCTGTTTCATGGCTGAGTGTTACTTCCTTCACAATTAAAACATCAATATTTACCAGAATAAATAGAAGCCTCTAAATCCCCAAACCCTAATAGCACATTTTTGTGTAATGCTGCCAGGTGTCATCACATCAGCGCCAGCTGTACCTCATCTTTATTTATGACTGTTCTCTAAATATTCATGCACCACACAGAGAGGACATTTTCAAAGCAAACAGTACATTCCTCATGCTTCACTCCAAAATAAAGTTGACATTCCTGGGTTTCAGGTAGGAATGCTGCCCTCTGCAGCTCGGGACACCTCTGAGGGTGTTACAGGTGGACTGGTGCTGGAGAGATCAGTCACAGGAAAGTTTACACATGGTGTCAACAAAACAGACAGTATTTCATTTAGAGCTTAAAAATTAAGCTTTTATGCATGTTTGGACTGATGTGGTGTGCAGCACAGACATGACTATATTTTATTGCATACATTTATGTCATTTCTCTGGTAAGAAAAAAATTCAAAAAGAGTTTTAGTTTGCAAGGAGATCTGCAGGATCTCCGTGCAAACCAAAGAAATTGATTAATTTGACAGGAAAGAGGAATATGGTTGAAAAAATACATTATTAATATGCAGTTTCTCCAGAAAATGATAACCTTAGAGAAGACTGTGAATCCATTTTACAATCAGGAGCACATCAGCTTCAATGGGACTGAAGGGAACTCCAGTCCTAGATGCCGTTCAGGGAGATCAGGCCTGAAACAGTCTGCCAGGTGAAAAAAATCAAAGCCTTTAGTGTCTGATTAGTGAATGACTTTTATCATCCTCCTTTATAGAACTACAGAAAATAATCTCAGTTACAAAAAAAAGATTGTGTTATTTATTTACTCTTTTGCAGGTAGGCTATGTGGCTTTTTGGGAAAACTGTTGCACCACTGCTTAGTGGAGCCATTTTAAATGAAAACATTAAATCCCAGTGCCTTAAGGGGGTTTTTTAACCTGTAAGTCTTTCAGAAATACAACACTGCCCTCTGGTGGCTTTTTTCCATATCATTCCTTATAATTTCCTTAGACACTAGTCCAACACTGCAATAAAAGTTGGATTATGTTTCTAAAACAAACTTTCATAAAAGAATATGAAGTTACAGAGCCTAAAACAGATTAAATGCGAAGCGTTCACTGACAAAATGTCAGGAAATACTTATTGGTGCTGCTTGAAAAAAAATGTACTCTATCCTAATACAGTAAACAACCGAAACAGACCATTACAAAACATGTCAAAGTTTTTTTCCTCTTATTATGAAAAATGTTGTACTACTTACCTAAAAATTATTGTTTACAAAAAATATGCATATTAACCTGCTTTCCTTGGTATCAGATCCATAACTTTTAAAGCATTTTTTCAATGTTAAGGGTTTATTCAAACAAGGCAATAAACGTTATGAATTGTAATGATGATTAAATTAAGTTTAGGCCTCTAATTAAGGTTTGCACCCTTAGGTTAGGGACACCCAAGTCCATTTCTACAGAGCTACTATCCTGCAACTTTAAAGGCCAGTCACCAGTTCACTGTGGAGCTTGACAACATTATGAGGAAATTTGGTTATTTGTTTAAGGTTTGTTAAGAAACAGATACAAGCAAATGTTGCAGGATAGCAGCTCTTGAGCTGCTATCTTGCAACTAATAGTTACAACTAATATCTCTCTCTTTAAAGCTTCTTCTGGCATGCCTTTTAAGTAGTTTTAGAGTTGTGTTTATGGGAATTCATGGTCATTCTTCCAAAAGTATATTTGTGGACTGATGTTGCTCAAGAAGACCTGCTTCAACATTGGTTAAACCCAAACTTATCCATTGGATTTTGCAGACAAACATGATTAGTAGCTTAAGGAAAACTGTGCTCTGGGATAAGTGGCACAACATCTCGGGTCTTACTTTCATTTCCACTTTTGGAGGGTAAGTAGTGACAAACCACTGTGAAAATATTTATCTTTAACAGATGAGGGTAAAGAGGTAAACTTGCCAATGGCTGCCAAAGGAAACAAAGTGCCTGGAAGAATTTCTGGAAAGCTCTGTCTGTTCAGGATGTGTGACAGCTATCTGCTTTATTCTTTCCTTAACTGGAGCAAAAACAAAAACAAACAAGATCCCAAAAACAAAATTCCCTAGCTAAGAAAATATTCAGACCTGGACAAAATATCCCAAACTCCTTTTTAGCGACTGACAACCCTCTAAAAATGGCAATCGTTTTTTCACAGGATGGCAGAAAGAAATATATTCATGTGCAGTGGATTAAACAATAGACTGTCCCAAATGCCGGTCACTTTTCCTCCCAGAGGTTTCAGATAATATGACAACTGGAAATGAAGATATGTTTCAAATGACTGAATCCAAGCATAAATCCGAAATGAACGAAGGAATGACTTCTCCAGGTAAATTCTCCAGAAACTAAAGCTGAATTGAAATACTGCAAAGTCATGAAGGTGGATGCTGGCAGACTAATATGGCTGGTGTCACATGTTTACATAAATGAATAGATGTGATCATTTCTCTACACTGCAAAAAACTCCTTCCATTGGCAAATCATATTATTTACCTGCTCAAATCAAGGGTAAATACCCTTAATTTAAGACATTTTTACTACTTTTGAGATCGTTTTTGCAGTGTATAAGTCTGGAGCACTGCTGCAGCTCACCATTGTGAGAAAATTTCTGCCAGGTTCATGGTTAGATTGAGATCTAATACATGCATTTAACTCACTATAAGAGAAAAAATAAGAATTATCTTTTGCTCCCCTGTGTGAAGGAAAACTAAGAGCAGCTTGCGATTTTAAAAGTGACGTAAATGCAAACCTTATGTCAGTGAGCTTAGTGCTGTGCAGATGATTTATTTTTCCAGTCTGTCACAAAAGATGTCTTCAGACTTTCTTTAAAATGCCTTCATGACATTTTATTCTAAATAAACTTACCTTCCAAATTAGCACAGAAACTGGACTTATTTGACAAAAAAAAAAGTCAGTTGAACACTGCTGCTAAAAAATAAATAAATAAACCAGTAAGGTCTTTGTTGTGAAAACGTGTTTTATAAATTGATCTAGTTAAAAACAAACGTGAAAATGGTGTCAGTGATTCTTAACCCCTCAAAGCTTTTCTGAGCTTCCACTGCTGTGAAAGTTTGGTTGGGAAGGAAAAACCTGCTCAACTCTTTACAACGACCTGAAACTTTCTGTGTTTACCAGCCCCAATATTCCCTGTCCTTCTGATGCCAATTTCCTCCCCGTCCATGCCAGAGCGGTGTATTTACGAATTCAAGACTCATTTCTCTCTCATCTCTCATCCTGCCAAGGAAAGTTAGCCTCCTGCGTCACAGCAGCCTGTTACTTCCACATCCAGTCCAACTCCAACACTGTTTGCTCTGACATGCATGAGCTAACTCCTGGCTGCTCCCACTCCTTTTCCTCTCATGAACGTTACTTCCTTCAATCCATACAATAAACAAGGACAGTACATAATGTACAGAGTGGTTTGTAACGCTCCGCAGGCTTAAAGAACAAGCAGTAATAGAAGTCTTTGTGTAAAATCTACTTAAAATGTCTATTTATGGCTCAAAAAGAATAGGAACTTTCCCTCCCTGACATTTGAGAGATCAGATTCACATTTTTCTTCCTAATATCTTTGCTGTTTTTTTTCCCTCATATTGTACCAAAAAAAGGCAGAATGTTCCAGCTGTTGCCGTAAAGAATAACTACAGCTGTTACTTCGTTTAAGTAAAGTACTGCTAATTAATCAGACGTTAAGCTATTAAAACGTCACCTGGGCTTTCTCAGAAAGTTTAACCATATCATGGTCTTGGTGTGTGTAATCCTCTGATTTCAAAAAATAAAATTTTTTACAAAAAATCTTAAATGTTTCTGGCACTTAGCAAATAATGATGACTTGGGTAAACCTAACTAACTTAAACACAAAAAATGTAATCTCATTCCATATCTGACATTGTTAAAAAAAAAAAAACAGAAAGGTTGTGCATCTTTCTTTGCAGTATTATAAGTATCCGGCTAATCTTTTTTCTCGGTACAAACGGTACAAAGTTGTTGCCCTGTAGTTCAAATTTCACAAGGAGAGGAAAGATACAAATATTAGCCAGTAAGGAGAGAAATCTGCTGTGAATGACTTTCCTTTAAATTTGTAAGAAGAAAATTCCAAACTTTAAATAAAAAACAGGTTTTCTGTACGGCTTCAACTATAGGCATATAGATCAATCTTTGGACAACACTGGGGTTATTTTGCCATAGGCCTATTTTCAGAAACAGAGCTGTCAAGTAACCGGAGTAATTATTTTTTAGACAACTTTTTACTTCCACTCCTTACATTTTTTTTTTTTTGTTGCAATTATCTCTACTTTCTACTCCTTACATTTAAAAAAAGAGGCTTGTGTTTTTGTTTAAGCTCACTTTTGTTTAAGCTCACTATTATTATGGCCTGTTAGTATTTAAAAAAATTTAAACCCATAAAAATAATTTGTTTTATCTTTTTTTTTTTTTTTTTGAATAATAAAAAAATATATAAAAAATATTTAAAAAAAAATAAAATAAAAATAATAAAAAAAATAATAAAAAAAATAATAAAAAAATAATAATAAATAAAAAAAAACTAATAAAAAATTAAAAAATAAATAAATAAAATAATAATAATTTGTTTTATCCACACAATTAATTTTTATTGTGGTTGGGCTCAGTAGTGCGCCAACTTCTGGTTCGCCACATACCGAAATAGATATTTTCAAGATGATGCTAAATCTGACATTGTTACCATTAGATATAAAACTAAGAAAATCAAGTATATGGAAGTTATCATCCAGAAGTGTAGAATTTTTTTCCTTTAAATGGTAGTGCAGCAAAGCTTCCATCTAACATTTTTTTAATGCATTACTTTTACATAGTAATTAGTTTTAAATATTGTACTTCTACTTGAGTAAAAAGCTTAAGCTGATACTCTAACTTCTACAAAATTGTTTCTAAACAGTAGGATTTACACTTCTACTTGAGTAATAAACATGAATACTTTTGACACTTCTGTTCATAAAGATAACAGAAATGACTGCCAACTTAATTGGTTGACCTATTAATAATAAACTTGGGAAAAACTGATTCTATTAAAGAAACTACTGTAGACTTTTATCATCTGAGAACAAAGCCGTTACATTAATCAACAATCTTGTGGTTTTTAATTCAGGTATTCCATGTGAATTGTGCATGCTGTCCTGGTCATTGCTGAGTTATAGCCAGGTACCCTGGCATGCAAAATATAACCCACGGAGTCTGGAGGGAGACTGAATAGGCACAGATGCTACATCGCTTAAGCTGTAAAGTGATTTGGGATGTCATATCAGCTATGACTGTTGGTTCATTGAGGCACTTTGGCACCGGCCCACACTGCCAAAGACACCAAAACACTCTGTGCTGCTGCTGTTTACTTGATCAGAACACTGACCTGATCTGAACCTGATAGAGGAACTACTGAGAACTGTCAATAGAAAAATAAGAAACACCAGATTAAACAATGAGACCTGAAGGGTCTGATCACTTCCCTGTTACTGTGCTCTGGATAAATGCATTTTCATGATCTTATAAAAAAAATTCAAATTCTCTAACAGAAATTCAGGTTTTCATTAAATGCAAGTTATGATCAAGAAAAGAAAAAAATATATATATATATCTATATATATATATATATAGATATATATATACACACACACACACCCAAAACCAGAAAAGTTGGCATGTTATGCAAATCGAAAATAAAAACAGAATACAATGACTTGAAAATGTTTTTGAACCCATATTCAGCTGAATACAATGCAAAGACAATATATTTAATGTTCGATCTGAGAAACTTCATTTTGTTTTGCAAATAACCATTAACTCAGAATTTAATGGCAGCAACACATTGTAAAAAAGTTGGCGCAAGGGCATTTTTACCACTGTGTTACATCGCCTTTCCTTCTAACAACACTCAGTAAACGTTTGGGAACTGAGGAGACCAATTTTTTAAGCTTTTCAGGTGGAATTCTTCCCCATTCTTGCTTGAGAGCACTGTTGAACAGCTTAAGCTGTTCAACAGTATCTGTTGTCGTATTATACAATTCATAATGCGCAACACATTTTCAATGGGGGACAGGTCTGAACTCCAGGCAGGCCAGGGGAGTAGCCGCACTCATTTGCTATGAAGCCACGCTATTGTACAGTAACACATGCAGAATGTGGCTTGGCATTGTCTTGCTGAAATAAGCAGAGGCGTCCATGAAAAAGACGTCGCTTGGATGGCAGCATATGTTGCTCCAAAACCTCTATGTACCTTTCAGCATTAATGGTGCCTTCACAGATGTGTAAGTTACCCATGCCTTGGGCACTAATGCACCCCCATACCATCACAGATGCTGACTTTTTAACTTTGCGCCTATAACAGTCTGGATGGTTCTTGTCCTCTTTGGTCCAGACGTCCACAGTTTCCAAAAACAATTTGAAATGTGGACTCATCAGACCACAGAACACTTTTCCACTTTGCATTAGTCCATCTTAGATGAGCTCAGGCCCTGCAAAGCAAAGTATTCCTGAGCCCATGTGGTGAAATCCTTTACACACTGATGTCGGTTGTTGATGCAGTACCTACCACCTGAGGGATCGAAGGTCACAGGCATTCAATGTTGGTTTTCGGCCTTGCCCCTTACATGTAGTGATTTCTCCAGATTCTCTGAACCTTTTGATGATATTACGGACCGTAGATGGTGAAATTCCTAAATTCCTTGCAATAGCTTGTTGGGAAATGTTGTTCTTAAACTGTTCAACAATCCTTGTTCGTGAACGACTGAGCATTTCAAGGAAGCTGCTTTTATACCCAATCATGGCACCCACCTGTTCCCAATTAGCATGTTCACCTGTGGGATATTCCAAATAAGTGTTTGATGAGCATTCCTCAAATTTCTCAGTCTTCTTTGTCACTTGTGCCAGTTTTTTTGAAACATGTTGCAGGCATCAAATTCCAAATGAGCTAATATTTGCAAAAAATAACAAAGTTTACCTGTTTGAACGTTAAGTATGTTGTCTTTGCAGTGTATTCAGTTGAATATAGGTTAAAAAAAAAAGGATTTGCAAGTCATTGTATTCTGTTTTTATTTACGATTTACACAACGTGCCAACTTTTCTGGTTTTGGGTTTTGTATATTCCTGTCCTGGGTGAAAATAACCTTTAAACCCTTTTCACAATTTTTTTAATTTATCCCTATGTACATCGCTTGCATCTATTAAAAGACAACCAGTGCTTTTTTTCTGTTCTGTAATTTATTCAGTATTGTAATCTGAACTTAAACCTGCAAATAGAAATCATATAATTGAAAAGATGTACAGGCGCGTCGTATGTACGTAGGTTACAATAAACCACACACACGTATAAAAACGCATCTCATAGAATGACTAATCCGTTACCAGGTGAATTATGTACAAGATAGACAGTATGTACATTGTTTGATTGACAAAAAAGAACAACATTCTTTTAAAAACCTTATCATTTGGGAAAAAAAAAAAACACAAATAACCTAACAATCAAATCTGTCCCCTAATGTCTGGAGTGTTAGGCAGCTTTTTATTTAGATTTAATAAGCTCATTTTAGGTTAATGTGCTTCTTATGCATTCTCTACTGTATATGAATTTAGTAGCTGAATTTTTCTTCTGGAATATAACAGAGATTAGATTATAATTTGAATTTGATTTGTGTGTATTATCCATTTAAAACTGATGGGGAGAAGAACTACAAGGATAATTAATCTCCATACTGCATTACTGCAATGAGACATCTCTAATATTAAAAACTAATTTTTAATTTGAAGGGAAACTCTGACAAAAGTTGTGGTTGAGTCAATAAAAAAACAAAACCGTATCATCGAAATTAGACAAACCATTCACTGAATCCACAATGAAATTATCAAAAATAAGGCAGACTCATTTCATGGTGGGTCAAAGAAGGTGAGCAAAGAGGATTATTACAGATAAGAGGAATCGTGTTTCTCTATGTCAGCGATGAGAAGAAGGTTTTATTTTTTCACGGCTCCCCAGATGACAAGTCCTATTACAACAGCAGCAACAGCCAACACGATCATCAGGATGCATATCTTCTTACGGGAGCTCCGCTAAGAAAAAATAACAAAACAAATTTGATCTTAAATGGGATTATATCAAACAAATAATTAGGTTTAGTCTTTAAGGCAGGAATCAAAGATAAAGATCATCATCTAGATATGAAAAGTAATAACATTGAATTCCCTACTTTTCAAGACTGCATAGGAACCCTGAGGAAAGGTGTACCACAATACTTATGAGTCAGGACACTGTGACTAAGCCTTATATATGAAATCGAGCTGACTAATAGTGTTTTGTGATGCAGGGCATGCTGTTAGGAAAGGAGAATCATGCTTCCGAATGGCTTTGTCATGATCAAACTTCTGCTTTCTTTAGTTAAACTTTCTTCTCCTGAATTTATTTCTGCTACATCTGTCCTTCAACTGTTTTATAGTTTACCTGATAGTCTGCTGCTCGTGCAAGCTGCTGTGTGCCAGACTGGACGTGGGTGTCTGCTCTCTCCACATTGGCTTCTATACTGTCTGAAAAGCATAGAAGTAACAGGTTTATACCATTTTCATAAATAATACAGAGTATAAGAGCTGGTCTCAATCATTACCAACGAACCATCTCTGCTCTTTACAAATACACTAAATTTCATTAGTGTAATACTAGTGTAATGCCTATTCAAACCATGTGACAATAACTTTTTAAATGTGACTTAAACTATTAGTGTTATTCTAAAACAAAATGTATTAATAATCCATAACGACAAGTTAAATGTGACACAAAAGAATTGAAAACCAAAGGGCCACCATTCCAGATGAGGGCCCCTATATATTTCACCATCCATCAACAATAGAAATTGTAGTAATAAGGGCATGTCATTTTCCAAAAGCATTGTTAGCAAGGATTTGGGTGTTGTTGTTTTTTTTTGTTGTTGTTTTTTTTAAGTTATCTGCAGGCTATGCCAGAAACAAATTGCTGCAAAACAAACTGGAACATTCTCTCTGAATCTACAGGAGTTACTCAGAAGTCCCAGATTTGGATCCAGGACATGGGAGAAGACCAAAAGGATCCCACTAGCCTCCAAGCTAAATCATCAAAGTCTAAATCCAAGCTATTTTTTTTTTCCTGAAATTTAGAGACTTCTCTGCCTTCCAAAACAAAAATCAACAGAGGTTACATGTCTGACAAAGTAAATGAAAAGAGTTTTCAGCTAAAAATACGTTTTTGAGAGTTTTTGAACATTTAAATTGTTTATTTTAGCCTAAAGCAAGCTACATTGTAGCCAACCCAATACTAACATGTTTGGAGCTGCTGCTGTTTATGAAGTTAGGACAAACTTTATTTCACTAAGGATTTTAACACTAACATGGTTTGAATATTTATGCATTTGCTAATATGCTCATTAACCTTTATTGCTAAAACCATAACCTATGAGCCCTTTAAGACAAACTACTACATTTAGTAGTAATGCTAAATGTAGTAGTTTAGCATTAATCAGTTGTATATTCCGCTCTAAGACATGATCTCCCCTCCGCTGAGGAGCAGCTGGAAGCTGCCTGTCAGCCTCTAGTGTCTATTGAGGTAAGCAGCAAGAAAGTAGAGCCCTGATTGGATAAGACACCAAAATATGTCACTTCCAGTGAAGCTAAAACTCTTAGGTGGTCTATGGAGCAGAGGGCGGGTTGTGAAACTGGCTGCTCGATGCAGATTGGCAAACATACTAAAGGGTTTTTGACAGACAGTGGCCAGACGGCGAGGAGGTTTTCCTCATGAGTCGAGAGGGAAAAGTGATCATTCAGTTGTTCTTCTAGTGATTTCTGGAGTTTACAATCAATATTTTTTAATCCAATATGTGACGTTTGGATTTAATTAGCACCATTGAGTCTCTCTTGTTTCAGAGAGCAGCAGCTTCCACTGCTGCTACCTATTATCTCCATTGTCTTAATAATCAAGAAGCTAAAAAAACTATCAATTATTCTTTGAATGAAAAATTACAAAAGGTTAAGAATCAAATAATGAAAAAGTTATTGGTTTCTGGTGAAGGAAATAGTTCAGTAAAGTATTATTTCATGAAAAAATGCTTTATATTTCACTTTGATTCATTTTGTGATTTGGTTTGAACAAATCCCATTAGTTAAAATGTAAATCCAACGTCTTCAAGGAAAACTTTCGTTCTCAAACATAAAATCTGTGCCATATGATATCATTGCATCATTATATTTATTAAGATTTTCAACCATTTTAATTTGTTTTTGTCTTTGTGTACAGAGTGACTTAGTTCAGTTTAGCTTTGTTTAGACTTTTTAACTGAAATACCCTCGACATGGAGCTGAACAATTTTTCTTACTAAATTCTTTTATTTTATTTTTTTGATATTTTTTCATTGATAAATGATTTTGATGATCATTCAAACCACCAAAAAAAGCACAAAACTGTACCTCCATTAGATCCAGGATGAAAAGCACATACTGTAGTACGAACTGAACTACAGCAATATTCCTACATTTTGATTGAAAGTTAGGATTTTTTTGTCATATGTGTGCAGAGTTTAATGTTTGACCTTGGTTTGATCTCAAATCATACTTTTATTTGTTGAACTAACACACAGCCAATAAATGATAGTCGGAAAGTTATTTAATCAAACAACATAAGTCACAAGAGCATTTTATTACATAATAGGATAGGTGGCTTACGTCAATAAACTAATGAGTTCTACTAACATTTCAGTCCCTAAACCTAAATTCTGTGGAAAATCTGAGGGCCTGCAGATGAGACTATTTTTCTGGCAGAACCGGTTATGTTATTATGTAAACCTTACTATTATCAGTAGAACTAGGACACGATATGCCATTTTTGAAATCTTTATATATAGTTAACCTAATTGTATCTTTAAAAAAAATCTCAAGTGGTTCTTTCTCTTGCACTCACAGTTATACTTGAACCTTGAAGATGAATGACAGAAGATAAACAGCAAAAAGAATGACTAACACTCACCTATCATGTCTCCCTGCTCATGAACCATCATGCCCAGGTCCTTAAAGATGTCATTTATGTCTGTGATGTCAGACTAAAAGTTTCAAAAGAACAGGAGGGATCAGGTGTTGCTCATATTTCCGACCAAAGAGTCACAGAACAGAAGAGTTATTCCAGCTTAATCTGTGGCTCCTACCTCCAGCTGCCTGATAGAAGACTCTCTCTCCTGGATCAGTCTCAGATCTTCTTCAGTGATGGCCTCAGTCTGTGCCTGCACCTGGGTATAACTTTATAAATGCATACAAAGAAATTTTACTTTAAATTTTCACTACTATAATAAAAGTAGAAGACGTAGCATTACTAAAATCTAAAACAAAAATCATTAAAAGCTTCTGACTCGACCTTTGAGGTACATCTCCAAAGCCATCATCAGGCTGACCTCCCTGTTGAAAGACAAAAGTGCAGATTTTACATCTTTTTTTTCTTAAGCCAAACAATGATTTAACAAGTACAAAGTTTATTATCTGTGTAAAACTTAATCTGATATACCCTTATTAAGTAACAGTGGTATCATCCCTAAAGAGCTATTTAAAGCAGAAAGTCACTGATTCTACTTGGATAAATGAACCAAATCTGTACAGAGACTTCTCTCTCTGGTGAGATAAGCAAAGCGGGAACAGAGTTGCTAAGCAAGTTGGCTCCCACAAGGAAATCCAACCCTAGATGCCTTATTGCATGATGCAAAGTGATATAAGAGCTGATGATAAACCTGGAAGATATAATACATCCGGTATTATATGCCATTATTAGAAAGGTTATTAGGGAATGTAGAAAAGCAGAAGTATTTTTGCTTCAAGCAGGATGGAATTGAGTAGATAGTCCCTGGAACTGTGAGTGGCCTCTGCATCTCCATCAGTTTTAGAGCTTACTGTGGAGAACAATACACCTCAGCAAAGTGGCAACGTCCTTTGGTATGATTTTACCAGCGCACAAAGACTTCACTTAGAAGAAATCAGGCACTTTTTCTATATTTTTAACCTGGTTTTTTTTCATCCAGAATGAACACTGAACAGTTTTGTCCTCTCCTCTATAGAAATATCTCTTCATTATTAAATATTGAGACACAAATTCTCGCTCACAGAGCAAAATATGCTTTTGACATTTGAACTGCAGGAAGAAAACCTTACATTTTTCCTTGGTATTCCAGTTACTTAATGTATAATTTGGGGGGGTAAGGGCATTTACTACAGCTTGAAGCCTTATCTCCAGGACTTGGGGCCAGTTACAGGTTTTATCTGCAAATTTTCAGCCACATTTCATGTAGAATTGACTACTGCAAAGGGACCAACAATAAAATCCCAAGACCCAGATCAATCTCATCACAAAGTTTCACATATGCCTAAAACATTCAGGACCTCCCACACCTCATCACATGTAGTGGACTCATTAGGGAGCATCCATGTTCCAGATGATTTTTTTATGTTGTGATCCATTTTGAAGCCAATGTAAAGAAGATCTAATTAAATCTTTTGACCGTTTCGATTAATTAAGTAATGTTTAATTGTATCAGTACAGAAAACCTCTCTGTGCTGCTTTGAGTGTGAGATTTTAAATGACTTGAACTGAATAAGAGGGGGATATTGTGAGGGGCATTCCGATTGTTTTGTTTTTTGCATACCCTCATCAAAAGCCTGGCAGTGCAAAGATGTGAAAAGGAGCATAAAATGGCAAACATTTATTTTGATATACAGTAGTTTTTTGTTTTTTTTTTTAACAATGCTATCTCTAGAGGAGAGGTTGGTCCACCAAGATTCTCTAAAACCCTGATGCTCCATCATCTCAGCTGGCCACCCAGTGAGAAGACCACCTACTTACCGATAGTCTTGAGCCGGCTCTGACTCGAGCCACAAACTCCCGCTCTCTGTCGGCCGCCTCCCGCTGCGTCTTCTGCAAGCTGTTTAGAGCAGCGGAGAAGTCGTTCAGAAGTCGCTCTTTCTGTAGCTTCCTTTGCCGCTAAAATCCCCCCATAAACAGATGAATATCAATACAGAATGAAGACACTGTCTCTGTTATTTATTACAGATAAAAGCAGATGGTGAAGAGGAATTCAGAAGCTTGATACCTGGTCTGGGCCAATTGGAAGAGAAGTGAAGACTTTCATCAGTTTATCAGTATCTTTTGCCAGCTGGTTACCCTGCTGCTGCTTCTGTTGACTGATGCACAAAAAGGATTCATATTCTCAAGATGTCTCTTTTTGTCGTGGTACTCTGGTAAACTATTAGGTCTAATATACTTCTAAGCTATTTTTTTGTTAAATATTCAGATAAGAAACTCCAACAAATCCTAAATAAACTCACAGATTCTGTCTGAGCTGGCTGCTGTCCTGGTCAGTACCCAGCAGGTGCACTGCTCTCTGCAGCTCTGAGGCTGTGCAAGAAGGAGGGGAAATACATTATGATTTATATAGAGAGTTTTAGCAAAGAGCCTGTTAACTAAATATTAGTACAGCTGATCACAATGTGTCTGCATTACTCAGAAGCGTGATCCTCTGGATGTTGGAGCTGATGTTCTGGACCAAAGCATTGGGATCCTCAGGAGTCCCAGCATAGTACGCCATGGTGAAAGCTGCAAAGGCACAGGCAGAGTTCATTCATTAAGTCATGCTGAGAGCCAATTATCATAGTGATCACACTCTTGTAATCTCATGACTAACACATGACAGTTGTTTAACATGTAGCCATATCTGTGCAATGCATTTCAGTGTCTATTCTGGTTTAATACCAGCTGTTACTTTAGATGTCGTAAGCATTTATTTGCAAGAAACTTATTAGATGAGGCTTCTACAAAGATATTAGTCTTATATGAACCACCCATGGAGGCTTTTGTGTTCTGTCAGCAGTAAAGATACCCATTGGAACAACAGTAGATATTCCTTGAGTATGTTAAAACTTTAATAAGTTGATTAAAAAAAAATAAAAAATAGTAATCAGTTTTCTTCAGCTAAATAAGCTCAAAGCACCACTACCCTTCCCCTACTTCTGACTGCAAAGTGGTGGTCAGCTGACTTAGAGGGGTTTACAAGATTGGGCTGATTGGAAGCATTTCCAGACATGGAAATCATAGTCCTGACTTAAAAACCAGGCCCACTGTTGGCAAGCTTTGGGCTGCATTTGGTGCTCTAAAACGGGCAAAAAGGTAAAAAGAAATCAGGTAATAATGTGCAGGCAGGGAAACCCCTGAAATGTGCAGGATAAGGTTTCTGAGGACCACTGCTTTATTCAGTAATTTCCTAAATTGACTAAAATCATTTATTCTTAATGTTTTATTAAATCTATTTGTAAAAAAAACAACATATAGTGTAATTTATGCTACAAAGGGAAGATTTGTTGTTTTTGGCTTCAGCTAAAAGGGATAGAATAGAATAGAAAATCTCTTCATTGTCCCACAATGGAGAAATTTTGGTATCTACAGCAGCAATAGAATTATAAAAAAAATGGTCACACAAATGCAGACCTTAGAAAAGTGTATAAGAATAACATAATAGTGAAGACTTAAAATATAAGTAATAAAATACTATACTGTAAAGTGTTTTAACAATATAAATACTGTGCACCTTTATACATAAGAAATACACCGCTATGGACATTTTTACAGTAATGGATTTTTTAAAATAGCAGCAAAATCAGAGATGTGCAAAATGACAACAGTTATCTAAATGAATAAGATAAAAACTGTGCAAAATCAGCATGAATAAAACAACTTATTGAGGTTGTTGGGAACAACCTCAATAAAGCAACATTGTGCAAGTTTTGACCCAAATATCAGATTCTAAAATAAAGAGAGAGACTATCTGTTACAGGTCTAGTGCCCCTAGTGGCTAAATGTGAAATAAGATCATGTTACAACATCTTGTGGTAAATATTTGCATAAAAACCAGGATAGACTGAAGCAGAGGTATTTTCCCCCATGGTAATCAAATTGTTATAATCTCATATTAACCTATGCCTAATCCACAGAATCCCAACTAGATGTCAGTGTAGATAACAATGGAAGTCTCATTTGAATGTTTTGGGCTACTAATGCTTGTTTCCTGTTACCTTCTATATGATACAAATTCTTAAAGGAAATTTGATAATCTTTACAACTTAAAAATAACAGTGTATCAGGCAAACATTTTATCATTGAAGTTGGCCAGCTGTCTTTTGATAAAATAGTCAGAGTAAGCACTTTCACAATGTCTTTTCGTTCATTAAACACGTTAACTTCTTCCTCTTTTTTTCCACCCAGCACATACCAGTACTCTAATTCACTACTGCTGTATATATTTGAAAAACAATGTCAGATAAAGATCAGAAAAACTGGAATGAACTCAACTGTGATGATATCGTAACTGCTTTATCTTCTGTTTGGGTAAAAACTACAGCTTCCTGCAATTATCCCATGGTGAAACCTGATCATTCCATCCAATCACCATTTTATTCTGTTCATTACCTAATTCACTCAGGTATGAAAATAAATATCTGCAACCTTGATAAACACTGATATCAGTATGAGCCAGAACAACAGCAGATTATTAACCCTTACAATTTCACTCAGTAAAAGGAACTTACTTTAAAATAAACAATCAAAACCTAGTTACATGTATTTAACCCTTTATAAGGCAAGTTATCGTTTTTGGAGCCCCCCCTGTCCCTCAGTGAGGTCTAGAAGCACAAGATCTATATCCAGCCATTCAGCAAAGATACTGCTACATGGCTGTACATCTTATTTTGGCATTTGACCAATTAGATGAGCCTTTGAATGATATATTACCTACTGTAAATTAAGTTGGAAAAAAGAATAACAAGTCAAAAAAAGGTAAAAAGCTAATTAAAAAGTTAGAAAGTAAAGCTAAAGGGTTAATAAGGCAAGTTGGTGTTTCTTGTTATTACATTAATATTAATTTTTGCATTCAAAATATAAATTTTTGGAATGTTATAAAGATAATAAGGTATTGTCCTGGATTCCAATAACACACTACAAAAAAATCTAAAAATTGGTGAAAATGTCCTAAAATAAGTGTATTTACCCTTAATTTGAGTAGGTGAATAAGTAAATCTCCCAGTGGAAGGAGCATTTTTATCCAATCAGATTATTTGATATTATGCACTTGAAATAGGAGACTGCACTTTTTTTCCCCTTATTTTAAATGTAAATGTTCTTATTCCAATTCCAATTGCAGTGTCCCACTTACCTGCTCAATTCAAGAAAAAATTCACTTATTTTAAGAGAAAATTACTTAATTTAGATATTATGTCTTTCACTGAGTGCCCTATAAAAGGTTTAAAATGGCAGCTAAACTAAACTAAAGGTAGATTAAAAATGCAGCCTGAATGGCGCCCATTGGAGAGGAGCTCCAAGAATTAAAACAAATATGAATTAGTTTTCAGTAGGCAGGGTTTGGCCAGGAGGAGTCATACTGTGGGCCAGCCATGCACACTTCCTGTAACTTAGAAGGACCGAACCAGCCTGTAAGGCCCCATCTACTACCCTGTCACAGCCTGTAAATGCATTTTATGATACTGATTTCCATAAAATGTCAGCTCTGTTGTTATTTGCGCCATATTTTGGCTCTTTCTGTCATGTGTCCCTATGGAAGCGACGGGAATGCGGAAATGACGCGAGGAGTTTCTCTGCTCAACTAAATAAAAAACATAATATATCATTAATTACCAGGTAGTTATGTCTAAACTATGTCAGTTAAAACAGCTGGTACGAACATGTAGCCAACAGCGAGTCAGCGAGTTGTAAAATCCCAGCAACCTGCGGGGTTTTTCGGATTTTTCCGCCGCAGTGAGCTGCGGTTATCTAAGCTCGCTCTACATCTAACGTGTGAAGCCCTGTCACTGTCAGGTTCGGTTCGGTCCCGGACGAGTTTCGCACTTTACCTTTGTTGAGGTTCTCAGCAGCAGAGTGTTTCCTGATTTCCAGCCACTCCCCAGTCACATGATGCCTGCTGCAGCTGTAGCTGCAGGCCGTCTGCCCGGCCTCAATGATCAAACACAAGGTTTCAGAGATCCGAAAACTACACAAGAGGTTTAGGGCCACTGGAAAAAAAAGTTAACTTATTTTAAAATTTTATTTCAGTATAATATGAGGGGAAAAGTCATAATTCTGACTTGAATCTCAGAATTTTGACTTTTTTTCCTTAGAATTCTGACTTGAATCTCAGAATTCTGACTTTTTTTCCTTAGAATTCTGACTTGAATCTCAGAATTCTGACCTTTTTTCTCAGAAT
>NW_015150672.1:753920-796123 GCF_000732505.1 Cyprinodon variegatus | reverse complement strand
TAAAGTTAGAATTCCAACTTTTTTCCTTTTTTATTATTTTTTCAGTGGCTCTAATCCTCTTCCTTAGAAAACAGCCTAAGGAGAAGAGAAAACATGTCATACAAGTGATGAATAAGATAAAAAAAAAGTTTTTTGAAATACAGTTTAAAATACACAAAATATAAACATGTTTATTCAGTAATAATAAAACCAAACCTGTGGTCAATAAAAAATAAAATATCAAACTGAATATATGAAACATTTGAAGACAATGGAGGCACAGATTGAAGTTTTATATTGTTAGTATTAATTCAATTCAGTTTATTCATATAGCGCCAATTCACAGCACATGTCATCTCAACGCACTATACAATTAAACCAGATCATACAGTCAAATTTATTCAAAGTTTTCCATCTAAGGAAAACCAGTTGATTGCATCAACTCACTGACTCAAAGGCAATCCCTCACACTAAGCATCTTGGTCGGGACAGTGGAGAGGAAAAACTCCCTTTTAATAGGAAGAAACCTCCAGCAGAATTGGAATCAGTGTTAGCGGTCATCTGCCGAGGTCGCCTGAGGTTCAAGGAGACAGAAGCAGAGATACAAAAGGCAATGGAAACCAGCTCCACAGCCGGCCCTGTCCAGGAAACATACAGCCAGACAGAAGAGCTCAAAGCAAGCTCTCATGTGAAGAGAGGACATACAGTTAGTGACAGCCAGAGAAACAGGACTACACTGAAAAAAAGGCCGAGCTCCAACTTCTATAAACAAAAGTGTTGATGGTAGCAGCACAGCTGATATTTTTCTCCAGGATGGCGTCACAGCCAAACAGGAACAGACCAAATAAAGCTATTAGTGCTCCTATGTAGGCTACTGTCCTGGGAACAAAACAAACAAGTTAGTTCAAATGAAATAAATAAATAATGATTAAACCAATCTTTGAAATAAGTTGTTAAAGGTAAATGTTTTTAAGTTGTTTTCTTCTTTTTTTTTGTATTTGTGTCCAGATTAATTAATGTTTGTTAAATAAAGTATCTGTATATTTTAATAAACGTGTGGTCTGAGTTTAGTGCATATTAATGTTGTTAGCCCAGTTTCAGGGTAGGTTGTTTAGCGATGTCTTAGGTCAGACACCAACTGATAGGGTGAGGAGGCCTGCCCAGGAGCAAACTGCAATCAAAGCACAACTTTTCCAACTGCAAGACAGCCATTATTCAATCTATCCATTGAGCCACAAAGGCGCAGCCACCTCTGGATTGTTGATGTGAGAATGTACTAAACACTGTCTTCAAGCTTCCTGCAGAATCCAGCCACTAGAGGCCATTCTAACACTCCCTGTTGGCATAGAATCACCAAGCTTCACTACAACCATTATACTGCTACATCTCAAAGGGTTGATTGAGAGGCCTACAAAAAAGAAAAAGAAAAAACTATTTTCTGTTATACTAAAAAAAAATCTAAATAGATTTATTTGTAACATTTTGGTCGTAAACATGCTAAAATTGGTTTGGCATTAAACTGACATGTAGCCTACCTGTATGGAGTGTCTCTCCTTTTATATATTATTAATCTTTATGTGTGGGCATATTTTGAAGGCAAACATAAATTTGAAGGTTTCCTCTGACCTCCCATAGAATATATCCTTTACAATCCTTGCATAATGCCCTGGTTTATTGATATCATTAGTAGCAGAGACTGTGTGAATGTTCTAGAGTTCACATGCTGCTTAAAATTATATTAGATTACATGGCATGTCCTTACATGCTGTTATGGGAAGACAGGTGCAGAGTTAGCGCTGTAAAGTTCAAGGAGTTTAACGAATCAATGGATCCGTCTGCATTTCAGGACTCTATAACCTCTGACATACTTTGATGTCTTTTAAATCCAAACAAATTTTGTTTTGACAGCTTAAGGCAGATCGATAGATTGGCTTTTTTCATGTGTCCTTTCTTCTTACAGAACAGCTCTGGGTTGCCTTTATAATTGTCTTATTTTAGTTGACCAAATGGGTTTCCTGAAAGCTTGTGGTCTAAACTTTTTTAAATGCTGTTTTCATAAAATGTTGTATCTAAAAGGATCAAAAAGACTCATTATGGCCACATGTACTTTGCACTAGGCTGTATATTTGGACAGTATTGACCTGTATGCACTTGGAACTTCTTATCTTTTTGTGGGTTAGAGTCCATTGAACCACAAACCATCAGACAGGACCGTTACAGTGATTGTATGCGTGCTTGTTCGTGGTAGTTGAGGCCATAGAAATGTAAGCAGAGAGAGAGTACATAAACCCTGTCATCCTAAACTATTCTCAGTCCTGAGAGCACTCTTCCCGGCTCAGTTGTTCTCCATCACAGAGGACAACAATGTTGCGTCTTGCGACCCTTGGCCTCCTCCTTGCTCTGGCAGTGACTCTAAGCAGCTCTGCAGTGGTTCTGGAAAATGGCATGCCAACCCTTTGGTCACAAACAGCCAGCCAAGTCAATGAACTACCTATGGTGGATGGGATTGTGAATCCGAATCCTTGGAATTATCTGAACCGCCAGAGTTTGTACCGTCTGATGATTGGTGCTACAGACCCCTATATTGGCTACTTGGGAACCAACCCCAATGAGAATCCCATGTGGGGACTACCATTGCAGCTTGGATGGATGCTAACCTCAGGTAAGTTGGCAATTTGTCTTTTATTTCCTGTTTTTACTATTTAGAAAGTGTCAAATAGTTCAAAATATAATTTAAATGTTATGCTTCTGCAGGTCGCCTTAGTGACCCAACTGGTATAACAACCTGCGGATTGCAAACAGGAGACACTATGTGTATTTCACCTGAGAGCCTGTGGGGCTGTAAGTGTTTCCGATAAACATCGCAACTCAGAGCACTCACAGAAGAGATTGCTAACTCTTTAGGCCTTTTTTATTTCAGGCATGACCTACTTCTCCTCATCACTTCCATTCCTGTCTGCTGCACAACAAGGTTTCTTGGGAGAAAACATTCAGGTTATTTTGATCTTCTGTCATCTTACAAGATGCATGCATATTGATAAGGCTAACTGCAATGATTCTTATAATGTTACCAGGTCCAGATGCAGGCACCTGCTGGTGCAGAGGGTTTTTGTACTACCTATGCTGGATGTTCAACCAGTTACCCTGATGCCATGGCCAAGTGGGACGCATTTTTCCAGGTATTTAAACCTCTCTGGAACCACTTTATACATGATAAAAAATTACACTTTAGACAGATTTCTTTTTCAAATTCAATAAAGGGAATTAGTCTCAGACAGAAATTAATGGAGATATTTCCCACTTGACAATCGATTTCGTTGATTTAATTAAAAAGTCAAACTTGTATATGACAGACAGGACCGTCCATGACACATTCAAAGCTATTATTTCTGGATAATTCTGGCTAACAGCCATGAAAACCAAAGGTTATTGGCTTAGTTTACAAGAACTTATCTTTAGTATATAAATGTTAGCCTTCAGTCTAAGCTCCCATTACTTAGTCGAAGCTCCTTTGCATGAATTACTAGATCAGTGCAGTGCGGCATGGTGGAAACTTCCCTGTGGCTCAGCTGAGGATTCATGGAAGTTCAGGTTTCTGAGAACCTTCCTTCAACCCATCTGCACAGTTGGATCTGGTGTTTCTTCACCCCTAAAATATCCTATAGACTTTGTCTGAGGTGTGGGTCTAGTTTCACTGGCCAATAAAGCACAGTGACATTGTTGCCTTTAAATCAGGTTATTCAGTATTTTTGCCTATATGTCAGTAGAGTGAACAAACACCAGCTGCTGGCGTAGCAAACTAAATGAACTTTGGACAACCGATCAGATGTCCAGTCCTATGTTTTGGATGTTATTTGTTATTTAGGAGTAGCTTAACATTAGAGGTCCGATCACAGTTGATCTATTTCCTCAAAACACTTGAATTTGCTTCACAATTTTGTCATGCCTGTTTCTGTGGTGAGCAGCTTTTTCAACCCACATTCTCCTTCCACTAAGCTCTCCACAGTGCATGGATGCAGCACTGGTTGAAGACCCATCTCTGGTTAACTGACCCTGCTTTTTCAGGGGACAACTCTCAAACACTCCTTCCATATTTACACTGCTATTTTGTTTGAGTTAAAATCCACTGTAAGCAATGATCAGAAGTAAATACAGAAATACATGTATGGAATGTTTTGAGGTGTATAAATGTATTGAGTTCAATTTTAATCTTTGAGCTACTTAAATAAATCAAGCTTGATGATGATATTTTAAGTTAATGAGCCGTACTGTTCGTCATTAATGGTCAATGTGCGTCCTTTAAGGCTCTCAAGGCGACCACTGAGTCTACCCTGCCTGATGCCGAGAAGAAAGACTCCATTCTCGGTGTCTACTGGGAAGCTCAAATGGCTTCAACCTACGCCTCTGCAGCATGCGACACCAAGTAATCCATCATTCATCTTTGCAGTTAAAATTCCTTTTTTTTTTTCTCAGATCTTTCAAAAATCTTTTTAATAACTCAGATTGGAAAAAATCAAAGCTTGCTTCTTTAAAGGTGATATTGTTACATGTGATTTTATGAAGAAGTTGCACAGAAAATATCTCAGTCTAAAGTCTAAGAAATAGGCAGACCCTGTAGACAAGCATTGTTATTGCACCCTACATCTTGATATGAAATATATCACAATATACTTCGGTATAATGAAAAATTGACATTTTGGCCTCTCAAATTTAAATCTTAAGCAGTAGACTGTAGAATGCTCTGACAGTATTATGTCTCCATCTCCTGTTGTTTGCTGACATCTGTATTTAAGGTCAGATCCTATGCTGGGCATCTACAGTCTAAATTAATATTTCAGCTTTCTAAACTCATGTCTCACGTCTTTTGTTTATTCTGCAGGAAGAGCCACTATTCATCTGAGGAGCAGTCATTTGCCAACAGCTGGTTGAACTCTGCAGAGTATGTTGCAGCAGCTCATTTCCATTCCAACCTGGAAAAGTCTTTGCTCTTCCTGAATCCTCTGCCAGGCCGTATTTTACGAGTGTGTACATCTTAGCTGAAGCATTACCCATTAAAATGTCTATTTTTCCAAATGTACATAATGTTTTTTTTCTTTCTATTTTACTCCTACCTATAGAACGGGGATGTAGCTCCAAATATTCCTGATCTGAGTGCGGAGGAAAACTACTCACTGTCTGTTTTTGCCTGGATGAGAAACATCAACACCCTTCTTGGTAGGAACGCAATAATATGCTAAAACATTTTCAGTTTAGATTACTAAGCCACAAAGGTTAAAAATGATCTTATCTCCATCTAGGTGGGTCTATGGTTCGTATGTGGAAAGGAGCGATGTGTTCGCTGACCACCAGAGAGAGAGGAAAACAGTTGTTGGAGGAGCTCATAACAAATCCCAGCTTCCCCACTGCAACTTTCATGTCCTTTGTCACAGAAATGAGTACAACCTGCTGAGACAGAGAGATGACGACTTCAGTATAACCAGGGTCCCTTAAGCTCCTAAAAAAAACTTTTTAAAATTCAAATAACAAAAGGTCCTACATTTGAAGATTTAGATAGCTTCTGGTCACAGACTACGTCCTCTTCAATCGTTTTCACAATCATTGAGATGTGATCCTTGATGTATAAGGAGTACCAAAATGTATAATGAATGTCCCATTAAATAAATGTATGTATTTTAAAATATGTGGACGCTCTATTTCAGATGGTGCATGTTGTTTAAATTGATTCAAATATTACAGTAAACACACCATTAAACTCTAACTAAAAATACTTTGATTCACAATTATAATAATGACAAAAGTAGTTTTCTTACTGTATAATTTACAATTAAACAGTGAATATATTCAATATTTTTTTATTTAAATATAGACTAAAATAACTATCTATTTTTCTATTTCTTTATTTGACCATATTGATGCTGTCTCAATATGTTATAGTCTACAGAGGGTGAGCGCTAAAAAACATGGTGTCCTGGTTAATGTTTATAATAATAATTGTACTTTATTGATCTCACGCTGGAGAAATTCACTCTGGTGTGGGGTCAAACATTTTGCTCAGGAACCCAGAGTTAAGGCTGTGGGGATCAAACCGAGTACTTGCAGCCCTCTCAGAACACAAGGGCACTGCTCTTACCCACAACGCTAAAACTCCTTTTCTATTGTTATTTCAGAACAAATTCCATCTCAAGACACTTTATAACAAAAATCTAATAAATTTACAGAAATACAAAGCATTATAATAATCGTGTCTCCTGAACAGGTATATGTCAATAGATGGAGACCTGCATGCCGTTAATGACCTTTTAGCCATCCATCATATTGAGCATGCATGTAGAAACAGTGGGGAGAAAATTTGCCTTAAACATACAGTAGTACTAGGCTCAATGTGAGTACCATCAGCCACAAGCAGAAAAAAAACACAAAAAAAAACAAAAGACAAAGGTAAAGTACTGCTTTCCCTGTTAAATTAAACTTCAAATTGTTTTTTGTATCCAGGGAGATACAGACATTTGACAGACTGTGCCCAAAAGGCAGATCAACCACCTGCACTTTACATCAATGGACACATTAAAGTAGGGGGAGGGGAGAGTTCATCAGTCATGTGAACTCATACCAGCATTAAACCCACAAACCTGCTTAATAAGGCAGACATTTGAGGTTAGATTTGTTGTTTTTGATGTTCATTATCAAGATGATTATCTTTAAGAGTGATCAAATACAGTAACCATTTCAGTAACCATTTCCTCAGTGGCTTTTTCAAAGAGAGAGACAAAGTAAAACAGAATCAGAGTTAAGTGTGTCAACAGAACCAGGGGAAGATTAAGGTAGTTACTAAGCTTCATGTATTTAAAACCTTTGCAATGAAAATAATTTATAAATGTCCATTAAAACTAATGCAGACAGCACTGAACCAATACATTTGTTGATGACATTTCTGCAGCTTTAAGTGTACCTTTGACATAAAACTATGGGAACTACATTTAACCCAATTTAACTACATTCCTAGTTCCAAAAAGATTCAGGGGGACTTGATTAATATGGCTGAAAGGCAAACAAAAATGCAAAACCCCTAGTAATCTTGTGTGTTTTCTACATTTCGTAATCTCAAATGCTATACAAATGATAAGAGGTAGTCAGTGAAGCATAGATTAACTTTTTTTTACTGCACTTGTTTTACATGCAAGGCAGCAATGCTGGATTTAAAGGAAGATTAAGCAGAAATCCCCATGTTCAAAACTAAGATGTAGTTTCAAGAAGTGGGGTTTACCAATGTGGTACCTGTGATAAAAGGTTTGAGAACCACTGATTATTATGCAGAGTTTTAGCAGGTCATTACTGCCCTCTAGTGGTTGTGCATTAAAATATCACTACGAGGAACAGCAAGGCAACCTGGCCAACCAGACTGATTAATGCCATTTAGGTCAACATTTTAGCCAAAGTTTTCATGCTGAATTATTTAACTTTAAAAGATGGTTTAGATATTAGCAGCACTAAAATTTTTTATTAAGCTTAAAAAAGTCAAATATTGTGAAACCACAGATGAAAATCATTTATGGACAGCCAGACTACTAGGATTAAAGATATCATAACATCAAACAAGAATTATAGAGAAGTCTTTATTAAGAGACAAACTGAACAGTTAAGTTTAACAAAATAATGCACAAATTCTGACTCCATGTACAGATACAATTATAGCAGAAAAACTCCCCTTTGTGTTTTTTAAGAAAAAGAACAAACATCTAGTGTAATAAAAAACATTTTTTTGTGTGTTATAAACATAAACATACTGTTTCTTTGCTACATTTTGATTGTCATTATAAAACGGTATCAAAAACAAACTCACAATGACACAAATACACATATTTGTTCTCGTTTTTTTCTCTGTTTTGTTGCTTATTGGTCAGACTTCATTTTGGAAAAACCTTTAAATATTATCATAATTATTCTTTTTACATAAACCGAAAGAAGTTCTTGTCCTTTTAAACAAACATAACTCCATCTCACAGATTTTTCAGCATGAGCACTGCAGTAAATGTTTTTTTGATAGCCTGAGGTTGAGGTTTACATTTACATGTTTTGCGATTTACAGCAGTGGCTACAGATGTGTGATAAACAGCCTCATATAGGAAGGCAGATTTATTGATCATTAGTTATAGATACAATATGAAGAAAGGATTTTCTAAAGGTGTAGAATGTTACCTGATTGTTTTCAGACTGAACAAACCTGTGACTGAGCACAGCTCACCAACTTAATATATTGAACACGTTTTGCAAGGTAATAACGTCTTGGATTTTTGTTTTGATCATCTTAAAATTACAAAACAGCAGTTTAATAATGAATAATTTCAGATTGCTGCTACCTTTACACAGACTCTCTGCAGCCGACATGTTAAAATCTTAGTAATAAATCCATCTTTTGTTGCAGTTATCTTAGCTAAGATAATGATGTTTAAAAAAATGACTAAATCAATACAGAAATGACCATAAGAAAGAGAATCAGCCAGTTTTTGTTGCTGTCTCCGTCTAAACACCTACATCATGCATAAAAACTTTTTTTTTTTAAATTAATCTCTGCCTAACTTTTTTTTCTTCAGGATTATAGGTTGAAGTTGCTCTATTCCTATGCTTGTTTTCCTGAGCTTAAAATGGGTAAAATATTAACTTTATACTAAATTGCTAATGAAATGCAAGTTCATCCTGGAGTTTAACAGAATGATTAAACATTTTAAAAGACACAGAAGGGAAAGATTTAAGGGTTTATACTTTTTTAAAACATAACCAGAGTAAAGCTTTGCTTTAGTGATGATACAACAGATGTTTTTGTTTTTTGGCAGTTTTGTTTGCATTCCTTTAGAGTTTAGACAAGATCTAAGCCGTGCTTTTTTTAACAAGATGACACAGCTATAGTGTAAATAGTGTTTTGTTAAGATAGGAACAATAACAGTTTGGAGAACTATGATTTATACTGAATGAAGTCACTGACAGCAAGACTGACCTATTATCAACGACAGATTCATAATTACAAGTAAAGGTAAATTCATCTGTTTGAAGTCACCAGTGAGCACCACAAACACCACTAACTCTACTTGTACAGAAAACAGGCATGGATTTAAAAAATGAACTACAGATGAGGGTTTTTTTAATCCCTTCTTTCCTCTGGCTTTTGATGTAAATTCATGGCTTGACAAAACCCTTGTGAAACATGGGGGAAACTGGTGCAGAATCTTTCCAGATATAAAACAGAAATGTCACTGCAGAGTCTAAACACAGCAGTGGAGCTGGCGAGCTGGAGGGACACTTTAAACAAACATCAGTCAAAGTGATCCGGGTTTTTCTCAGCTGGAAACCTCAGAGCAGAAAGAAAAGAAGGTGGTAGGGCTTTAGCAAACACCTTCTAAACATCCTAAATAGGTTTGTTTTCAAATTAGCATCTAAATTCAACAGACAGGTACTAAAATGGGTTAACAATCCTGCATTGGCTCCTTGACTTCCACTTGGTGAGGTAGAGATGTATTTAAACGGCAGACTTGCTTTTCGTTGACCTGTGGTTGAGGTTGCACTCTGATGACATATGCATCTGTGGAGTATTGCTTTGCTAAATGGGAGGAAAAAGGTTTCGTCTCCTTAAACAGGAAGCTGCCCTGTGCCTGCTAATGTGCTGGAATGTGTGCATGTGGGGTTGTTTCATGAGCTGTCTGAAGTCCCTGCATTTTTAAAGCCTGTTTAGAAAGGGTTTCTCCACTCATGTGCATACGGTACATTGAACTGCTAATATGTAATAACAAACACTTTTTGTGTACAGGGCCTTGCAAAAAATATTCAGCCTTTAACTCCCCCAATTTTTTGTATTAGGATTATATGAGTTTTCATTCATATCTTTACATAAAATCCTGTGCAGCTAAAGGTGAGTATTAATACAGTTGGGAAAACTTTATAAGTTAGGAGAAGAGCGGTTTTCTACTCTTTAAATCCTGATAAAAGAGAAAGGATACAAGAAATACAACAATTGTTGAGAAGATTAAAGCTGAAAAAAGTTATTCAAACATCTCATTGAGCACTGTTCAGTCCATCATCTTAAAGGTATAGAGGAGGAAGTTCTTTTTCTGGGTGGATAATCAAAATAAGTGGTCCTCCTAATTGTCAATGACTCTGGTGATACGTTTACATAAGGCCGTCCTAACTGCTCATCCCCATTTTCACTCACCGGTGGTGAGTCTAACATAGCAGAAAATTTGCAAATCTTCTTTTGGAAAGTAAGCTTGTATGAGCGATGCAAACAGCAACTTTTAAACAGAGCATTCACGAGGAGAAATGGGCTTGTGCAAGCTCTCGCATGCATATAATAGACGTTCCCTCTCCTGAGCAGGTACAGGGTTGTACTGTACATGTGCAATTGTTTAAAAATTGGAGAGGGGGGGTCCTTTCAAAAGTTTGCAAAAATCTTCCTTTATACCTTTAAGATGGGACATATATTTTGCGAGGGCCATCCTACTAAACAGAGAGCATTAACCTAAGAAGCAGTGAAGAAGGCGGTGACTCTGGAGGAGCTTCAGGGATCAGGAAGGACAATCTACTGTATTAAAACAACACCTATTGGTATCCATCAAGAAATCTGCCCTTAAAGACGAAAGGCAGGTATAATGACACTGTAGATAGAAAGCAACAAAAAAAGCTGCTTAATTTTGACAAAAGCCATGAAGCTGACGCTGAAAACATGTCAAACAACGAGCTCTAAGTCAGAGGGAAACCAAAACAAAAGCTTCTGGAACATATATACATTACATGTGTCAAAATACTGACAGTGCGCATCGCCCCATAAACACCATCACCATGATGAAACGAGGTGGGGTGGAACAATGCTTTTCTTCAGCATGGCCAGGGAAGCTGAGAGTTAATTGGAAGATGGACAGCACAAAATAAACAACTGAATAAAAACCAGCTAGAGGCTGCATAAGACTAACCAAAAAGTAAAAAGTATTTACCCAAACTTTTGAGTATGGGCATTGAATACATATGCACTGCACACCTTTTGAGGGTTTTGCAACGATTTCTGCTAAAAAAAAAAAGCTTGAAGTGACATTTAATCTATAAAAAATATTATTTGTCTGTAATTTTAAAATGAGCATAAAGGTTTAAGGGGGATCAGCCATCTTTTCCATGACACTGTGTATTGTAAGAATAAGTCGCTGGTTCCAATTATGCTTCTATGTGGGCTGAGGCCTTGTCTTTTAACAGGTCCAGACACAGGTGACAGCTCCAGCTCCCTGTAAGACACAATAACAAATCATTTCCTTTTCTCCTTTCCATGTAAAGCCTGAAGCGTCTCTCATGCATAAAGCATGACTTACAGTTTGTACATCCTCCCGTTAAAGAAAATTAAAAATGCACGTTAGTAATTCCAATAACGGAAAACAAAAAACAAGAAAAAAATCTATAAAAAATTACTAAATTATAATTTAGTAAAATAAAATACATCTATTTAGAATTTTTATTTTAAGAAAGATACAAAAAAAAAAACTGTGAACAGTGAACCAAGTAACCTGTTAACTGCCATTTAAACATTTAAGCACAGCTGTATATAGTTTGAGTCCTCTAATGTCTTCAGTTAAAAACCTTAAAAAGCAGCTCTCACCTTCAGGAGGCTGAGTCATGGGAGGTTTCAAGCAGTACATGTGATATCCTCGATCACAGTCATCACAGAACAGCAACTGGTCCTATATGAAACACACACACTCAATATCATTAAAGGAAAGGCGTTTTTGGTCAGAGGTTCGACAGCAAAAGCTTTTGCTTGATGATACGCACGTCATTCTCAGAGGTACCACACAGGCTGCAGGACTTGCACTCGATGCACTGCCACTGATACGTCCTCACCGCCTGCATCATGTTTTCTGTGAACTGCAAACATGTGGGGTGGCCTTCGAAGGGGCAGCATGGTAAGAAGAAGGAACAAACACAAAGAAGCTTGGATTGACATTTTTTAATAAGAAGTTTCTTTCTGAAATGTATAGTGGAGGATGTTGTTTTTCTGGGTGGATCATCTAAATAAGTGGTCCTCCTAATTGTCAATCATTCTGGTGATATGTTCCCAGTTAGCTATCTTTTTCTGCTCATCTACACTTTCAGCTGAATATCTGTGGTGAGATACGGTTTCAGACAGTCATTAAAGCTTTACTTACTCACCGCAGTGCTTTGACAAGGGCCGAGGGTCGCAACAGAAAAAGTGTGTACGAAGTGTATGAGAAGAAAAGAAAGGCCTCAGAAGAGGCAGATATATATCCCATAATGCTTTGCGCGGAGAGCTCCCCACGCAAAGCATTATGTTATTTGCTGTCACAGCCAATTTTGCCATAGGCTGTCGCTACCCGACAATATTGACTAATAACAAAGATGGCAAGGGACGGATGAGGAGGAGTTATGTGACCAACGGGGAGCAAAAAGGAGTGACCATCTCTCCACTATAAATAGTTCAATATAAAGTCCACTATATAGACCCTGCTCAATATAGTGATTGAGGGGTTAGAGCAGCGGTTCGGGCACAGTAACAGAGCGTGCACGAGGCAATGGGTACGTGCATGCTCTCGCACACTCTTTACACGCCTTTTGTCTCGGGAGCGGGTACTGGTTTGTCCGTCTGCCTTTTTTTTAAAGTGGAGGGGGCGGGTCTTTTCAAAAATTCACGAAAATCCTCCACTATACCTTTAAGTAACACAAATACTCTAGTTTATTGATTGATTTACAATTGATCTCTTTTGACCTGTGTAAACATGCTATTGCACTTATCAAATTAATTTATAGAATATCTTATTTAATACAAAGAATAAATCCTTAAAACCATCATCTGTACCCATTTATCAAGATCCAATACATCACAGAATACAGTGCCTTAAAAAGGTATGAAATAAAAGTACTTCTGTTTCTGTTAATTGAGATATGTGACAGACCAAAAAAAGGTTGAATACTTACACTACAGATAACCCAGGAAAATAAGCCCTACTGTAAAACATGTTAGAGGCAGCATTGTGAAAATAACAATAACTGGAAATCTAAATTATGGCATCTAGCAGAAAATTCCTTAAGAAATATACCCTACCATCAGCGTTCATGTCTAAATAACTTAACATAAGTAAGTGAGAGGTTTAGAGCAGCCTAATCAAAGTTATGACTTAAATGTGAGTGAGATGCTGTGCGTTGACCATCATCAGGCTGTATTTACAAAAATACAGCAAACTTTAAACAAGACAAGTGAGCCGAAATGAATCTACATCAATGTAAATCCCTGTGTACCTCCGCCTTAATAAAAAGAATAATTGGAAAACACCATTTTGTATTTTCTTTGGTTATCTTTCTCTGATACTACACTTTCTATGACAAACAGCAACATTTTTTGGAGACAAAAAAGAAAAAACTAAATAAATTTCTGAGGAGGAAACTGAATTAGGAAAACACTACTTTATAGTTTTTTTAATTGTTCTCCCAGTTGGGGGCTTGCTTTTTAAAAAAAAAAAAAGATAAATCTGTTGCGTTGTTCCCTGGAGCAAAATAATCGTAGCTGCAGACTCACCAGAACGCCCACAGTCGGAGCAGGACACCAACTCCTCTGCCTGACCTGTCTTCCTGTTAGCGTCCTGGTCTCCCAAGCAAAAGTCACAGTAGTCGTTGGGAATGATGGTGCCATCAGAGCCCTTTTGAGCTGTCGGTAGGAACAGGAAAACATCAGAAGAGCAATATATTGATAAAGATGCTCCATCCTTGCTTCCATAAAACGCATGTCTAATTTAAGCTTCTGGAGAATGTAGAAGCCTTGGAATGACCTCCGTAGTATGCAACTTACGTTTGTGATTATCTGGGTTGCGAGGGGAAGGCGGGGCCATCTCTGCATCCTTCTCTTCTTCGCCTTCCTCATCGGCCAGGTGAGTGTGGGTGTAGTGGTAGCTCAGACCCGGCCGGTTCTTGTAGCGCTTCCCACAGACTGGAAATGAAACATGAAATCTCCATTAGCAATTTCCCATCAGAAGCTGGGCAAGCCTTTCTCAGCTGAATTAATGTAAAAAATAACATTGCAGCACAAAACAGTAAACGTGAAACTTTATCATTAAAAGTTATCTTTAGACATTGAGGTAGATTTATCCTAATGAATTAGGAGTTTTTTTTTAGCTGAAAATAATTTAGATAATGTTTTGTCACCACATACTTATTATTTTTTTTTACTTTATCATCCATCAGGTCCTTTAGATGAGTTTTCAGAGAGTTTTAGTGTTAAATACTGATAAGGTCATCATAGTCAGGGATTTTAACATTCATGCTGACATTGAAGATGATAGCTTAAATGCAGCCTTTAATGCTATCTTAGACTTAAAAAACATGGAATTCATAAATGACGTATTCAAAATATATAAATATGTCAATTCTTTGGCTTTTCGATTAAAAAAAATAATGCCATCACTTTTTAAAGGCATCCTTACACTTATGCATGTATTTCAGAGATAGGGTTGCAAAGTACCTTGTTTTGTCATGGATTAAAATGAACCTCTTATCTTCCCAGACATATATCTCCATGACTGTTACTGATTCTTTTTTTTTTTTTTAAAGAAGGATTAATTTACTTTACTGCTTTATTTGGACCTTAGCTCTCCCATAAAACAGCTCGAATTATGGCCTAAGTCTTTCTTTGCCAGTAGGCAAAGTCAGGTGGTAGAGGTCCTGCTCAGTCTTTGTTACATTTCGTTTTATTCCTGTTTGTATATTGGTTTCCTTGTTCAAATAAAACTAATGTGATAAATTTGAAATTTCTACTTTGAATGAGCTTTTTGTGCTTACTTTTGACCTGTTGAAAGTTGCGTATCATAATACATCTATCTACATAGATAGATGTGGTGAACTAGATGTGGTGAACTCTAGCAAATGTTTAAGATAGTAGTATGAAGCATTTTCATAACAAAAAATATGAAATCTCGCTCTCTTAAAGTCCTAAATTAGTACAATGATCCTGAAGATAATTCATGCAGCTCTTTGGTGTGGAGTTTATGGTCAACTCAGTGATAAGAAGCCAGGCAGATCCTGTAGCTCTGACAAACCATGAACCATCAGAGCTACAACATCCTGCTTCACAGACGCAATCTGGCAATTGTGTTGCAGCCAGTTCTGTTTAAACATTAGTTTGGCCGAAAAAATAAATAAATATTGGTGTTAAACCACAGATTACCTTTCATTACATCCATACAGCAGTGAATAACTGCATCAGGTGGTAACAGTTCCTCAACAGATATCAGCTGCTTCCCAGAATCCCCCAAAGCATGCATCTGTCAGTGAACTCATACCAGAACTTGCAACAGAAACAGAAGCTCATAGCAAAGCATAGTGTTGTAGTCAGTGCCACACCAACAAAGACCAAGGAGTACCAAGACCATATAAGGCCTATAAAGGTCTTGGACTTGTTTTAGTATTCGTTGGTGTCGGTTGGTGTGGTCTCGATTGCAACACTGGCAAAGAGTTAGTTTCATGCAGCGTTGGCACTGAATCCACCAGGGAAAGCCCAAGCATACAGCCTCAAAAGCTTCCTCTCAGTCGTTCTTGCTCAGTTAGCAAAAGAGCTGACCAATGAATTAGCTCATTGAGCTGTGAGTAAGAAAAGTTCAAATTCAGATACCTTCTTCAGTCTTTTTTGAGTTATGCTTTTGTTTGTACCTATCTGGAACAGAGAAGACACAGAAGCAAACCATGATGGAAAGACAGAATGAGACATAAAATGGAAATGAGACCGATTTGCATGAGGTTCAGTCTGCAAACAACCCAACTCTGGAGACATTTCTTCCAGGTACAAAAGTGGCATGCTGGTCAATTCTGCATAAACATCAGGGTCCCTTTACATGCTTCTTTTAGGAACAGACAGAGGGATACAATTAAGAGAATTGAGAAAGCTACATCTGTTTTTCATCAACATGATTTTTTTTACCTAACTAACTGAACATTTTAGTTCACTGCAATGGAATAAGCAGAGTAATAACAGCAGGAGGATGGGGTAAATGATAAATCAGTAGACATGCTTTGTGTCTCCTTACTGTCACAGATGTAAGGCTTGTCCTGGTCTTCAGCATTGGCAGATTCCGTCCTTCTGCGTGTTGATCCTCGGCTCTGCAGTAAAACACCAAACACTGATCACACGTGACACTATGAGGATTACTGCTTTAATTATAAATTAAATCAGTATAGTTCATGCTATTACTTAAATTTCTATAACTAAGTATTAGGTTCCCTTGAGTGAATCAATTTACAAAAAGTTTTTCTAAGCATTTATTTAAAAAGAAGAAAATGAAATTGGCAGTACATATACATAATGTTTTGCATCTTAACCACACATATTTGTGGCAGGATATTCAACCTCTCTCTTTTTTAGAAATGCCAAAATTCATTCATATCGGTTGATTTCCTGACATAAGTGTGGCTTCTGAGATCAGCCAATTCCAAAAACTTAATGTTAGCTCCCTTTATGTAGTCCAAAATCAGCCTTTATGTGTCTTGGAAAATAAAACTGCTTAAATCTCTTAAGAACAACCTGTGAACCATGAAGAATTTAAGTATATTACAAACTAGAAGAAGCTGAAGCACCGGTTTCTCAGTAGATAGTGGCACAAAATTAAAAACATGTATTGAGAAGGTGCAGACTACAACAGAAGCAGAATAAAATGTAGGGATATGTGAACATCACGAGTCAAAGCTTTAAAAAAAACAACATAGTGACTGTCAAGCATGGCGGTGGCAGCAACATGGTGAGGGTATTTGTAGTTTTCAGTGGTGCTGGGGAAATTCTGCATCTAATCATCTTAATAACTGAAGACAGTTGGATTTTTCAAAAGAGTAATGACTGTAAAATGTATAACTGGTTTTGGGATGGGTAAAGCAGACATGGTTGTGGTACTAAAACAAGTCTGACCTACCCCCATTAGAAAATACATGGACTCTGGCTACTAGCAGTTTTGTGCCGATGCCCTTTTTTGGCCCTATACCGATACCCAATACGTTGCTGTGCAGTATTGGCCAATACCATCTGTTTGAGTGTGTGTGTTTATATATGAAGAACTGCATACTACTTGGACGTAAATTAATCGCCATCAAGGCTTTGTCAAGCTGCTGCCTACCTTTGTGAAGCAGGATAAAGACTAATACAAAGTGAATCCAGTAGAACTTGTTATTGCCTACCTGGAATGCGTGACAATAGTTGAATAAACTTTTGGCTCTCAAAATGGTATTGGTGCTCTATTTGTTGGTACTCACTGATATCACCATTTTAGTGCATTATTGGGTATCTGGTATCGTGGCCCAGCCCGATACTGGCATCGGTATCGGTGCAACACTAGTTACTAGATTAGTTTTCTGCAGAGAAAACCAGCCAGTTTAAATCAACTCCACCAACTCTAGTAATCTGAGTGTTCAGATGTCCAGCCCAAAAAAAGTCAAGTACCTCATTTGTGATTTTATAAAAGCTTGTGGTTTCTTTTCTCTGAACTAATGGATATTTAACCAACTATTAAGTCATTTTTTTTCCTGTCACCCACTTTGCCTCTATTCCTGTTCTTTTTCTTCGGCGCATCAACTTCCAGCTCCTCATCTTCATGCAAGCTATCTCCATTTTCCTCTGCCTCCAGGACTCTCTAGATAAAGAAAACACACATGGATAGGGTCTGAGGCAAGGTCTTTTTTTTTTTTTTATATGTAGCACATTTCAGTAGTAAGACAATTCAAACTGCTTAGTAAACTACTATCCAATAAGCATCTATTAACTGCAAGAACAACAAAGGTTAGAATGAAATCCATCCAGCTACTTTGGAATGCTAGGTTTTACCAAAACATACCTGTATTTCCAGCAGCGTCTCTTCATCTTTACTGAGGCTGTTTTTTTTCTCCAAAAGGTTGTCCCCCCTCAGGAGGGCCTCCAAGGCGGTGGCCTCCCCCGGCGGCCCCTCACGTTTGGGGGCAAGATCTGCTTCTGTAGAGGAACATGAAAAAATCTGGCTTCAGTATGAAGTTTCCGAATGTAAATATGTAACGTGTAACAAAACCATGTTTTGTAGCAGTTTGTTTTTCATGATCGTTAAACCCCTGAATGCCATCGCAATCTTGAAAAATATTGTCCCTTCTTGTTGCACTTTAAAACAACAGCCATCATAAGTTTTATCCCACCTTATTCATTGCCTTTATCGTTTTCATTGGAAGTAAATCTTTGAACGACTCACCTTACTTCTTTTTAAAAATTTGGAAGCAGAGCGAAACTATGATGAAAGCAGGGATGTATGTTTAAAGTTTCAAAGTCAGCCCTTGTGTTCAGAACTAAACATCCCCCAACCCCCCAAAGCTTTAGTCTTTTTGTATCAGATGACATTACTTTAAAGACATTTTCTTCGTCTTGTAAGCGCTGCCTCACTCCCTCCTCGGAACAAACATATCACACTTTTATTTTCTTTTTCCCTGTGGGAAATTACATCAAATACCTCCAGTTCACAGCTGTGTTTTTTGTATTAACCTTTGTATTAACCTTTTGGTTATAGTGTCAGCAGGGAAAGTCATGCAAAAAGCATTTTAAGGCAGAATGCATCAACGTATGGGTATCTTTTCTAATATTGCTCATCATATCATTGTTGTGTTTATGCCACTGGAACTGGAAGGATCACAAAGAGTGACATATCTGTCTATACCTTGTGTTTTGGTTTTTCCCAAATGCATGGAATTAGAAATGAAGTGATGACCATATGTTTTCCTTTTTCCACAAATCATTCAATGTAACCCTAACTAAATTGTTTAATACTTAAACTCTGATTAATAATTCAATCAAGACCTTTCATTTAAATTACTCACTTCATCTGTTTTATTTGACACGTTTTAAGTAATATGATGGTAAATCATTGAGTAAGACATTGTTTTCCAGTATACCGGTAAATAAAGATATCTTCACAGTTCCAACTTTACAAGGAATCCATTGTTCGTAAATATATCCTGATGTGCTGTCTTCACACTGAGACAGCTGTTGCTGCTAATATTCCATTCAAATGTGTGTTTTACTTAAAGTGAGCAAGCAGATGTTTACTCTTCCTTTTTTTTCACCCTCTCCTCTATTGCTTTTCTTATTGTATAAAGCCTATTTTAAATTTCTGTGGGAAGGACAGGATTTTTAACTCCCTCCTGCAGCCCCGGCTGTCACGTCACTCTATATATACATCAGCTGAATCTGCCCAGCGCAGGTATGGGCTAAAACATGCTGCAGGGCATCAGGGAGCTGCTCTAGTCTACAGCAAACAGGTAAATATGAAAACTATAATAAAAGCAGTGACATTAAAAAATCTAATTTTGTTTCCAACCAAGGTTTCCATCATTATACAGACTTAACAGCCAGTTTGGGCTGTTAGTTATGTTAATAAAGGTGTAATTAATGTTTGCTAAGCTTTTTCTAATTAACTAAATATTTTGGAGATATTTTTTTTGAAAGATTAGTGAAGTTGGTCATAGGCTCAGATTAATGAAGCAATATTTATCCAAAAAAAAAAAAAAAAAACACTAACCTATTAACTTTTTACCATCTTTCAGGTCAGGATGATCTGTTTTTGCAGATCAGGATCTCATTCATTCCTCTAAATATAGAACTGCCTGCCTAATACCTGTCTATCAGCCAAACCCTGATATTTGGTCTTCAACAAGAAATTGATCCTTAACACAAAAGGAAAACTAGAAACACAATAGTGTAAAAAAAGAGCAGTCAATACCTAAACTGACAGAAATATCTAGGACCTTAAGAAATGTGCGGAAACAAATGTCTGGAAACCTTAAATTCCTCCTCAATTATCCGAGGGAGAAAATAACTACTTCAAGCTACTGCTGCTAAAAATAGTTCTAAACTATATAAAATGTTGGACAGTCCTTTGTTTCCTCTTGACTGTTGGCATTAAATAGAAAATATATATCTCCTCACACTGTTTCAATTCAACATTGAAGGAGTTACCCACAAACCATGAGCTATGTGTCATTCTTTTTCTTATTTGCACAGGATGTTGTGTGTTTGATTTTATTTTAAACTTACTTTCCTTATGTTTGATTCATTAAACTTTAGCACAAATGTATGTTTTCTTTCTTAATCTCGCTCTGCCTCAGAGGGGATTCTGAGTCTGTATCCGTTTTATCTGAAATCTCTTTTCATAAAGAGATGGTGATCTTACAAACAAACAAAAAACACTTCATATTTATTTTGTTAGTTTGCTGTCAACCATTTGTAAAATGTTGTTTAGGGCAATTTTTTCCATTATTATCAAATCAAATGATTCAACTTTTCTGGAATCTGTTGCTGCTATCAGTGGGGGGATCTTAAACTAACTGAGCAGTCGGCAACCTTTTAGTGTCCTGAATGAAATGCTTTGCATGGGTGTGTAGCCTACATCAGAGCCTTTCTTCCATTTAGGTCTCCTTCCAAACTGTATTTAAAGTTGCATTTGCTCTAAGGTCAGTTATGAATGTCGCATGCTTCCTATGTGCGGCAGATGCAAATGTTTTGGTATAAGGAAGGCTGTAGTCTTTATAAATGACGCCCGGAGGGCTAAAGGCTGTCCGGAATCAGCACAGGAGTCCCATCCTACCCAGGATAGTAGGATTACTGTTCACTTCATGAACAGGAGCTGATTTCATCTGTCATTTTAAAGTAAATGTTTTGATCTGCATCGTATGTCACAGCATTTTGGGATGCAGTATTACAACAAAATGCAGTCTAGCTCATTTTCTTTAGTCGTATGCTTCAGAAAGAAAATTGGTTCCAGACTTCTTCACAAAAGTTCTGCTCTGGTGTCCAAAACACAAAGCAAATGAGGTACAAGAATGGAAACTGATATTATTTCAAAGCTGATCCTCTGTGTACCTATTCGAACACACAAGCCTTTGTTCAGGAGACATTAAAAAAAAAGCATTTGAGAAAGCCCTGCAGGAAAGAATTCAAATTCTTCTGCTGTCTTATCATATATAGTCTAAACAATCCCTTCACCTTTTTGGTATTACAGATGGGTTGGTCGCTCAGTTGCAGCTCTGGGGAGTTTTTTTTTTTTACCATGTTTTTACACAAAGAAGGACTCAATTTCCTCTGCATAAAGAAAACTCATTCTTTGCAGAACGCTTTGGAGTATTACATTGCATCTGGAAGACACAGAAGGGGGAACAATAGTGGTAGAGAGAAGAAACAAAGAATCCCCTCTATTCCTCCTCTTATCGGGTTCCTTGGTATTCCACTTTCAAATCCCCCATAAGACAAAATGCATGGTGCAGGCAGGGATGAGAGCTAACAAAATGAAACACATACTGCCTTCTCAAAAGGCTAAGCTGTATTTTAATGCCTCATGGACAAATGATTATAGAGGCCCAGTTAGGGTGCTCCTGAGCTGCAGTGGGGGAGCAGAAGTCATATGTACATATATATATATATATATATATATATATATGTGTGTGTGTGTGTGTGTGTGTCCGTGTGTCGGGGCGTGCGTGTGAGAACATCCACAGAACAGTGAGAGGGGGCATTGATTCGAAGGAGTGAATGAACCTGAAGACCTGGTGAGAGAGAGGCTAACCAAAGCCAGATGGCCTGATAGCAAGAATTAATAAAACAAGCAGAGTATGTATACACACAAGCCTTAAGAGAAGGTTGCAAGCAAAAATTAGAGATACACAAATAAAATATCTGGTGTAACCATCCTTTGCAGCTTTCAGGGTTTTTCATTTTGTGTCTAATTCTGCATGGCTGTGTTGTTTGCTTTACCTAACCGAAGCTCACACAGGCGAAGCTGGGGATCCAGGGGGGGGTGGAGTTGCCTCTTTTTCCTCCAGCACCGAGCAGGGTATGTATACATCTGCCCCGCCGCTTGGCCTGGACCGACACGCACACAAATGATATTAACGATCATTTACATGTTAGTGATGGCAACCTTAAAGGGTATAATAATTTTCACAATCAATAATAACGTCTTAGTAATTTGTGATTTAAGATAGATAGATACAAATCAGATAGATATCAGAAACAATGTTTTTTGAGATTGAGAATCTTAATGTTTAGATTGTAGGATGTCATAGAAAACATATTTAGCTTTAATGAATTTTATTCCTTGTATGCATATAATCCTCATTTCCTATTGGTTTAATTATATCCACATGAGCACAGACAGAAAAAAAGTCAAGAGAAGGAGGGGAGGCATCAACCTAGAATAAATTCATATAATGCGAGTTAGGTCTGCCACAAAGTATAGGGTGTGGCCTCAAGGGCTTTGCATACAAGATGGAGAGTGGGCTATTTATGTCCAGATCTCAGTAAGAAGCAGATTGTTCTCTTCGCTTTTGCAGAGAAACCGCGCGTTCATGGTGAATTCTGAATGCCTGGTGCAGGATTAATCAGTGACAGACATTCATGAGATGCACATACTTAATGTTAAGTTTGTCTTACGTATGTATAAATTAAACAACTCAGGCATTGAGCTGATATGTCTCCATGGATTATTCTAAGATTAGATGCAGAATAAAAGAACTGGCATGAATCTACAAAATAGTTTGATATTTCTATCTTTATGGTAGTCTTTCTTGAGTTAACGTTCATTTATTTGGCAAGCTGATGCAAAGAAAATCTGCATAGAACTGTTTTTCAAGTAATATAAATCAATTAGAGGAACATGGGAATATTTACTGTCGTTTTGACAGATTGAAGAAATGGAAATAGAAAAATAATCTTAAAGCAAATATTAAATTAGGGCTGCAACTACAGATTATTTTGCAAATTGATTAATCCACCTGTGAAGTTCTGGATAGAGCATATTGGCAGATGGAAACATTTTTTTATTCTTGAATGCAAATTGTTTTCAGAATTTTTTACAATCTTACTGCACTTAGTGGGTCGCTCTATCAGCTAAATGCATGTTTTACAGTCTCTATACTCAAGTTAATGATTAATCAATTACTAAATTAGTTGATGAACATTTCAATAATTAATTAATTCTGATAAATCTGATTGTTTCAGCCCTATATTAAATTTAAGATCAACTTAAGTTCAAATTGTGGCATTAAAAGTTGGAGGTCCCAGAATCAGCTTTAGTTCAAAATTCAAAAAGGCGGCTTCAAATAAGAACTTTTGTCAATGTGAATGGAATCAACTGTTCATTTATACCTTCCGACGTTTGATATCACATTAATGGGAGCAACCATTCTCTATTTCTGACCACGTTTCTTAGCTGTTTGAATGAATAGAAGGAAAACCTTTACTTTGATTAGCCATTTTATTGGATAAAATATAAAATAAAAGAGGATATTAAATATTCCTTCCTAGCATGGTTATTGGTGCCAGACTGTTCTGATTATTTCAGCACCTGCTAAATAATAATACTGCAGCTAGTAACTTATTTGTAACCATCTCTGCTGAGGAAAGCAAAATGAAACACTCTTTGCTGACATTTGCACAGTTCCTTTTAAGGTTGGCTAATATCTGCTGCACTATTGGCTCAGCAGACGGCTCCCTTTTTCTGTGCAAAGACTCTGTAGTAACACATTTTAAGTCAAATCAGATACACATTAGAGTATGCATTTTTTTTTTTTTAGATGGGTTGCAAAATATAACCAGTCACAGATCTCTAAGAAGAACAGATTTTTTATTTTTTTATTTTTCAGGACTTGGCAGATTTTTTAGCCCTTAAGATGTTGTTACCTGGTCGGCGGTGATGCTTTTCCATCCAGATGTAGCAGTTGTTCTGAGCCACACCAGTTTGAGAGTCCAAGAAGGGCATCCGCACGCTGCGCTCAGCACAGAGGCGGGCATTGTAGCTGCGACAGTGTTCAATGGCCTCTTTATAAAACTGGTCACCAAGCCTGAATCCAGCAAATCATAAAAAACAAGAACACAGATAGCTTTGGTTGTAAACAGCTCCAGAGATGGCCAAGAAAACGGCAATATGCATCAGGCTAAATTTAATTTCGCTCAACAGCGACTGCTTCGTTTATTCAACATCTGTAACACATCAAGAAGACATTTATTTGTGGAAAAGGACCTACCCACAGTTTTATAGTCTTATTTATGCTATCAATCACAGCAATATGAAGCATGTTTGCTTGATTACAGCTTTTCCTTTGTGATAATGTTTTGTTGCTCTTCCAATGTATTGTTAGAACAATTACATGCAATTCTGCAAGGCTGATGATTTCATATCACCTATCACATATCATCAACTCTAACTGAAAATATTTACAAAAACAGTGTATTTCTAAATGTTTCTCTAGGGACTGAATCAAAGAAGCCAGGATTAACGGTATCCAGCAACAACGTGAAAAAACATTGAAAAAAAGCTTTTTCTCAAATGGCAAAAAAAAAAAATCTTCATCCCAATCCTTTAGCTAAAATATTCAGTGGGTTTACAAGATCGAAGTGGATTCTTTTGAAAGCTGTCCTCATCTGGTGTTAAAGTGGCACTTCATTTCAGAAAAAAGGTGCATTATATTGACAGTTTAACATGGTCTTGGACTTAGCTTCCTAAGGAACATGGATACATCTTTGACAGAGCAATTATCTCCTTTTCTCAAAAAATCCAGAAAAATACTTTTTTGTATGCTCTACATTGTATCCCTTGTTTTATCACAGAAAAATCTGAATGAAAGGAATTCAAGTCTAAAATAAGGCAAATGCAAAGTGTTACAGGCTTTGACATGGGACTGTATAGGGAATATCCTTTATTAAAGTTGTATTTTAAGTAATTAGCATCTGTAAAGACTGGTTTCTGTAGTTTCACTAGAATGTCTCATGCTGTGAATATACAATAAGTAGGAGTGTTTGACTTAAATTCATACACCTAAACTTTTTTGTGTCGATTAATCATTGACTAATAACATTACATAAATAAGGAAGGAAGGAAGGAAGGAAGGAAGGGGTAAAGTTTATTGATTGGATTTCTGGCTAGAGAATTATAATGCATCTCACTCATACCACCACTGCTATATTTTACACTACATTAAAAACTTTGCATTACACTCTGTGATGATAAAAGAATTGAATGTAGTGCATTGGCAATGGAAACTATTTCCAGCACACTTTCTATGCACTGCTCTTTACCTAATCTAAAGGCTATATGAAGTTTGGAGAAACCCAGTGTGCTCTGCACACGACACTCATCTGGTGACCTTGCTCTGTTGATTATGTTGAATACCACTTACTGGATGCCACAAATGATACTGTATTGTTGTGATGCCACAAACATTGGGCAGTGAAATATTTAGTTGAGTTCAAATGTCATGACTGGACATACTGCAAAGGTTCAGTTCTATTACACCACCAAGCTGGAATTCACCAATATTAATGGAAAACAACATGCATGGTCTAAACATTAGTTTTCATCTTACAATAACTAACTTAACTATTTGGTGTTCTGTTACGTACAAGCTAACAGGTTGAAAAAGTTGATAATATTCACACCAGATTTAGACAAAATCCCTTTAAAGATGTCGAATTGCTGCTTCTTGAAGCAGCATCACTATAATTGTGAGAGATTTCATTCTTGTGTATATTCCCAGTTTATGGATTTTATAAGGAGAAAGCTGCTAGTTGCTCAGCTTCATGTGAAGCTTGTTGACAGAAGTTTTGGGTCAAACAGACCTACAGAATGGAGGAATGCAACGGGTGTTGTTTATACGTACTGTTTATACAGAATGAGAGCAGCAGTCACAATGCACATCTTTAGAAGGGACTTCCTGTCACATTACTCACATTCCCAGAGGTAAAACATTATCTCTGCTGTCACTATTTGTTCCCTGAACTGAAATGTGTGTGTGGACTTGCCGGCGTTTCTTCTCCTCATTTTTTGTTTCCATCTTTTTCATCATGCTGGCTGTATGTATCTCGGCCGAGCAGCACCATAAATTCTTACATAACTGAGCTGCTGTGTAAGTGTGTTGGTTGTTTTCAATACTTTTGGGGGGTGTATGGAAAGCTAATATGCTCAGTAATCCTATAAGACCCTGGGTTACCTATGCATTACTTATTTGCATTGGTTTTGCACTTGTAAAACAAGCAAGAAGAGCGGTTTAATTTAACACTTCATGAAAACCATCTTTTAAATGCATGCTGCAGTTTTTTTTATCACTTAGTAGCAATAAAAAAATAAAATAAAAAAACTCCGAACTTTTAAGGGTAATTATCTCCCAGGTGGTTCTGGAAAGCATGTGATTAATGACCAAAACAGCTTTCCATAAACACCGGCTATTTGTACACATTTGTATGTGTTCTGTATGTTCAGATACTTCCCTTTAAAACTAGATCTAAAGACTTGATGCTTCTGTTTTGTGCCCATTTGTTAAACATAAGGCCGGTTAAAGCTTTAGACGTTATGTAAGCATAGTTTGTCACGTCAGAGAAGGAACATTCCTCCTAGACAACAACTTCCTGGACACTAATTGAATTTGCAGTTGTGCATTTTTTTGTGCGTGAAAGAATGCTTCCATACTTACACAGGGGTCATCTGTGTGTCTTACCATTACCATACAATGTCCCTATGATGGACTGAGCATCCTTTCACCAACTTTGGCTCACTTTACATTTAAAAGTTCCAGGTACGATCTTTTAGAGAGGAAGATAAATGGAAATCTGACAACTACTGGTTGGGGAAAAAAAATGTTAATTTACATTTAAGAGGGATATGAGAGAAAAACTGTTCACACTTGCTTTTTTTTAAACTAACCAGATTTCCACAAACCAGCTAGTTGAATATTTCAAGCTTTAAATCTTTTATAAACAACCTTTCCATGAATATACAGGTAAATCTGGTCTGGCAGTAGGATTTGGATGGTGTGTTAGCACAGTACAATTCCATCCAGAAAAAAAAGCAGCGTATGATTTATTCCTAAATGAGCTCTTATCATCGCTGCTGTAAATCACCTGTAATAAATAACACCCTTTGCTACACAAATACTAAACAATCCTAAAAAAACACCCGATCAGACACAACCCCAAAACGTCTGAATTTGAACGTCTGAATCCGAATATTGAGTTTGAGGAGGTTTAATACAGTATCATTTTAAGGCTCTGAACAATTATCAATTATCATAATTGCTGATTTGGTTTCAGATTTATATTTATATTAATTTGCATGTCATGTGTTAAAACTGTATTGTAATCAGTTCACACGGTTTCATTTTCAATCAAAAAAAAAGATCAATGTCAAAATGGTTTGTACACTTTCGACAAACTCTGAAACAAACCAAAATTCATGGAACAGATAAAAATCTGTTGCCTTTTTTCAGATCAGTTAGGGCTCAAAAAATCTATTAATTCATTCCCATTCATTAACCAGTCAGTCAAGCATGCAGCAAACAGTTGCTGCCTTCTTTCCCCACAGAATGCCTTCAGACGACTGCCTGAGCGCTAAAACTGCACAAGCACTTACAACACTGTATGTAGACGTAGCTGTCTGATACAGCCTGCAGAGACACATGCTCAAACTCTGGCCATCCTTTCCATGGCCAGAGGTGTATGCAACACAGCACCTTGGTTGTGTGCTTCCACAAGCATGAAAAAATGATTCATTCCCAGTGAATCAAGGTGTGGAACCTTGTTACCCAAATTTCCTGCCAGCACTTGACTCTAGAAGATAGAACGCATCTTCTCTAAACTGGTTAAATGGGACAATCCAGTGGGCAAAAATGGATTTGATAGTTCCCAGTACTTGGCCAAAGAGATTATGGTGTGGAGATGTTTTTCAGTAGGTTACCTCAGGCCATAACCTTGTGCTGCGAGCTTGATTGTCACGAGATCTGAGTTTTCAGTCTTACAACAAATCCATCTTAAAAGACTTCAGCTAATACGTCCATCTCGTAACAACCAGCGAGTCGGACCAATGACACGTCAGCAGTGTTTTTTGGGGAGGGACATGCAGGAATGATGACAGTCAGAAGGGCCTTGCTGGGGCATTAAAAACATGGCTATGCTGGAGGACACACCCATTTCTTTTTTAATTAGAGGGTTGACGATATTCTAAAAAACTTGTGTTGCTTAAAATGATTATGTGCTGGTTTGTCTTCCAAATTGTGCAAAAATCATTGCACCATGACATGATGACTTCACCGTAAACATCCAACGATGGTATACATTGCAGGTGTCGCAGTGGTTAGCATGCACAACCGATGGAGGCCTTAGTCCTCAACGCTGCTGACCCTGATTTGAATCTTGCCTGTGGTCCTTTGCCGCATGCCCCCCGCCTCTCTGATACCCCCTTTCCTGTCAGTCTGCTGTCGCAAAAACGAGCTACTAGTGCCGTTGGAAAAAAAACAAAACACATCCCACCTGTTATTCCTTGCACACATCTGAAATGTCACGATTCGCTGCTACAATTGGAATTTGAAAGCGTGTTATAGAAGGCAGGTACTCGCTGGCATGTCACCTAATCAGCTCGAAGTATTGTACTAAACGTCTCTCCTTTTCACGGACAGACTGAATGGCAGCAATCCCAGATTGATAACGTAGAACTCGACTCAGTTCTGCACATATCAATATTGCTACTGCTGGTTACCTGAGTCCTTCAATGAAAGGAACTGTTAAAGTTTCAATCTACCAAAACATTTAGGAGAAAATAATCCTTTTATCGTCATGGGAACAGTGAGGTGGTGGTTCCCTCCTGTTCCATCATCGCACATACAGTGACATAAGCCCCATATACACTACCCTTTTGAAACCGTGCTGAGAGCGGTCCGAGCATGGTAACATGACAACTGTTGAGTGTTAATGGAAGCGGACCGTGCCAGAAACAACCGAACAGCGCTAAATCTAGTACTAGTTCAGGGCACGGTTCATTTGTCGCCGGGTTCTCTGATAACCAAAGAGCGCATGACCAGGCCACGTCATCTATTGGTGGTAATGCACATCAGTAAGTTGCTCTCTAAGCGCCACAAAACAGAAGAAGAACTGTAAACAACAATTGAAATCTTCTCAGCACTACATTTTTAAAAATGGCTTCAAAGAGCTTGGTGCGACCAAAGGCTGCCTTCTTCGCCTGACTGTCCGCAAACAAAAAAATATCACAATTATAACCAAACACAACTTCCTGAATGTTACGGCCACTGCTGCTTTGATTTGCTTGATTCCCTCCTTCAATCCAAGGGAGCAGTAGTACCGTAGATCGTCACTAGGAGGCGAGGAACCGTGCTAGCCTGATGTTTTAAATAGTCGTAAAGTACCAAGCTCGGCATGGTTAACTGATCCAAGCTCCGTCCAAACTCAGCACGGATTGGTTTCAGAGGGGTAGTGCAAATGGGGCAATAGATTTGGGAGTTTGAATAGAATAACTTGACTGGTTTGCACAGGTTCCTGATCGCAAAAACTAAACCGTTTGAATATAAAAGAACACTTGAGCCAAGATTGTTTTTCAGCATCTGACCTCACAAATATTCTTCGAGAAGAATCTTCAAACTCTTAAAGGTACAAATTGTGTGCAGACATAATATAAAACCCTATGGAATATAGTTCATATTTGTGTGAGGGCAAATATGGCAGTTTTTTTTAGAATCTGAACAGTGGGTGAAGCAGAGTGGGGGATGTGAGAAAGTGAAGGAGCAGGACAAGCTGATAAGGTGGGGGTGGACAGAGTCTGGCATGACCTGGGGCACACGTGTTCCCTTTCAAACCACGCCACGCTCATTCCTCCTCAAACGCACATATATGTCTATGCGTAATTGCACTCAGTTTGTTTATAGCACACACACACACATGCACAGAGCGATTAGAAATGAGAGCAAAGGAAAAGTGGAGACGGAAGAAGAAAGGCAGATATGTAGAGGAGCTGCAGAGAAAATGCTGTTGCAGATGAGGGGGTTGGGGCCTAGATTGAGATGATTTTGTTTAATATGTAAAAAAATGTTTCTACAGACTATATTAAACTTGTAGAGAATCATGAGTGATGAATAAAGGTAGAGTTTCTATGTGCGGAATAAGAAAAACAGATTTGTTCTTGCAATTTTATTTCTGGTCACCAGTAACCCTTCTTTTATAGTCTGGATAAACAAAAGCCAGGATTTGCTCCTGTAGTCAGGGTGCATCATAAATGTATGCAAGAAACCCTAAATGTAGCCACTCACACACACACACACACACACACACACACCACCTCCATCACTCACTCCCCCTTCTACAAACCGGGAGGGGGAGGGGCAACACATGTACACAACAAATACAACCCTTAATACATAAACCCTCTGCTCTAACCCCCCCAAGCCCACATTTTTTCAATTCTGTTGAAAACACCAACAAATCTCTTTCCCACCTGAGCTCTTTGTTACATTATAAATCCAGACCTTACCATGGAAGGCAGCGGGTCATGTAATATTTACACCTCTGCATATGAATCACAGCACTTATTTAAATACTTTTCATATCGGCTGCTCATTAAAACCCCATCCGCACACTGGCTCTCCACGTTTCCATCACAAAGGTGTCTTTGTAGATCCTTGATTTTTTTTTTTTTTTATTACCCAAGGCAACGTGCATGGCTAAACATGACTGTGAAGGCTAGACGTATTTACTGCCAGGATCTGACGCTTTAAATTCATTTCTCAGAGAAGAAGAGGGTAGTTTATGATTAGTCAAGCCTCCTGCAGACAGACAAGCACCATGATAGACTGTTTTGAACCAAAGTAGAGAAGATCCCCCTTATTTCAGCAGAAATATTCCATGCTCAGCTTGTAATATGTTGACATACATGTATGCATGGTGTTTTCTCTGTTTTACAGGAATTATAAGTGGGTCTGGTTCTTGTGACAGGCAGACAGATCTCCCTCACACCCCCAATTCACTCTCCTTTTCTTACAATGTACCTTTCTCCTAACAGATGGACCCAGGAAAAATACTGGGATGCCCCTAATCTGCTGCTCCACATACACAAAAGCCTAAAACTGTCAAAGTCTTAATCTGTTTTGATGGAATACAACCGCTCAAAGCAGTTTTTTAACCTTGACAATCGCAGGATTGGAGAATTTTTTTAGTGAAAAAATGTAAAGCTAAAATGTACGCATCATGGAAAGTGAAGCTATCAAATCCTCATCATTCGATTACTGTGTAGCCTGTGTCATTTTTTATTTATTTATAAGGTCAGTACATCTCTGCAGCGCAAGTGCAATAACCCAAGTCAACTCCTTTGTAGTCTTCACTTGGCTCTCTACTGTGCAGATACTTTTATATCTAAGGGAAACATATTCCAGGACATTACAATTTTTTTATTTTCTTATGCTTTTTTGTACTATATACACTCTTTTTATATTGTCTGTAGTATTTTTTATCTTTAATGGCATCTTGCTTTAACCCTTTTTACTCTATTTAAGCTACTAGAAACAGAATTTCCCTGAAGGAGTAATTCCAAGGGTTGAATAAATATGAGTCTAAGTCTATATTAAAATATAGAATGGAATTTGGAAAGTGACTTTATCTTAGCATGTAAAATAATTATTTATTTGTACTGCCTAACTATAGCTTTTTACTACATGATGCAGTGAGTTTATGCAGAGAGTTATCCCTGCTGGACCATTCATTATTGTGTCCATCAGTTATGATCCAACATCCATCAATGTTGGAAAATTACAGAAAATACTGTTACAGACAAAGTTCTAACATAACTATTACTCAAAATATTTCCTGGACAGCTACCTGGGCTGCTGTGCTAAAATGAGTGTGAAACTGGAAAAGGAGGGTTTTCTTTCTGTTGCTCCTATTATATATGAAGTTATTCATACCCCAGAAGGATTTAAGTATAAAATTACTTCTTACTCTACCAAAAGTTTTGCTTCTAATAAGAAATTATACATACATTTCTCCAAAGACAATAAGCTAATAATGGAGTTAAGTATTACATAAATCGAACTCTTCTTTTATATATATAATTTATGACTGAGTTTTAGCAACAAGTATTTTATTTTGAAGACTTTCTTGCCATCCACCTAATCCTATAGCTTCCTCCTCTGATTCTAAATCAGATTCTGACAAAAATCAGCAAATGTAAGCATCAGCAATGAAAGATCAAGATGCATTTTCTAAGTAATAGATGTACCATAAAACACAGTAACAAAGTGCAAAAGCATGGAAACCACTCTAAAATGGATAAAAGGACAAGGCTGCAAAGCGGCTGACAGTTTAAAGGGGATTAGCAATTCCCCATAAACTAAATCGATAATAAAACTGTTTCTTAAAATGTGTAGATGTGTATAATGTGTATAAAATAGCCCATAATTTTAAATGGTAAGTCAAAATAAAAGATAAATATATAAATACTGCACATCAACAAAAATAAAAACAGCAAACTAACAATGAGGCATGGTGGTGGAGGAATCATAATGATTTAACCTTCTTTATGGTTAGGATCAGTTCTTAATGCCTATCACTGCTGGAAAAAATAAATAAATAAAAATTCAAGCTTCAATCCCTAAAGCAAAACTCCACATAAAAACAACGAATGAGTTAAACAGAGGAAGATTAAAGTAATTGCAGTGAACAAGACAAGCAATGAAATGTTCCACATATTTGGAGTGTTTATTTTTGTGCACTTTGTTTTTCTCTAGGTTTGACATAAAAAAATGTTCACCTTACTTTATTTTTGTCAAACTAAGCAAAGGGAGGGAAGGTTCCACCCCTTTTAACCGGTTAAAAGATAAGTCAGTTTGCAGCTTCCAAGTTTTGCTTTATTGGATGAAGATAAAGATTTTACTTACATGGTTTCCACAATGTAAAGTTGTTCCTTTATTAAGAGGTCAACTTCCTTCCAAATGCACGATTGTGATCGCAGTGAGAAGGTGCGTGTGTTTGCATAATATACATGCTTTTACATTACTAAGGCTGCAGAGCCATGGGAAGGGACTGAGAAATCTGAAGCGATTCAAGTGCGCGCGAAACCTGATCTGTATATGAGATCAACATATAATCATCGCTATCATTAGTCTTACAATATTAATGTTCTGAAAAATACATAAATAAATCCTACTTACGATTTTAATGGATTATGAATGACAGCCGCCATCTTCTCTCCTGCAAGACTGAAATGTAATATTCCAAACCTATGTGCAGTTCGGGACCCTTATGAAAAAACAAAACAAAAAAAACAAAAAAAAGAGAGAGAGAAATACAACAGCCAATGCTGTTCTGTCGACAGTGCTGTGCACCAATGCAACCCCAGCATGAAGACATTGGGCGTGGCTTCACAGAAGTATGTCAACAGACCCCACACGGGACTCATCCCTTTAAATAAAGTTGATTTATCTCCATCTGTGCGGACACAATATCTTATAAAAGAGAGAAATCAACATTGTGAGCTATACTTCATTGTTTATTCCAATGCATTCAGTGGTTCTGCCAGAGCAAAAAGCAATAATTTAGGGATAGTGCCTATGTTTGATATTACTCTCAATACAATATAACACAAATACAATTAATTACCTTGGAATACATAAGCTGAATTTAAACAGTGAAGATTAAAAACCCAATGCAAACATATGGGCCTTAAAGTAAAAACTATAAAAACTCGTTTTGCTCCAAAAACATCCTAAAGAGGTTTCTATATAACTGATTTGGAAGTGTGGTTAAGAATGCATGATCAATGGTCAGACTTTTTCACATTAGAAGGTTTTCTTAGACTAAAAAACAGATCAAATAATAATAATAAAATCAGAGACATTGAATCAAGTTTGGTTCTCTGATCGTTTCAAATAGAATTTCCCAAATACGCCTTTTTTTTTTCTTATTTGTATTTGATAAAAAAAAAATGTCGACTATCAAATGATAAATCTGCAAAGCGTCTAATTTTATTACTCTTGAATCGACGTTTCTTCCTGACAGATTTCTCTATTGTTCAATTTAAGGCAACAAACGCAACAGACAAAATAACCAATGAGTGTCTGAAACGTCAGCACCTCTTTGTGAGAAATTAGCCAATGAGCGAGAGGCGGAGACCTGATGTTGCATTGACTTACTTCTCGGTCATTGGAGTTATTCACAAAACAGAAGTAGAAGCGAAAGCCAGGAAAGAGTAATACAGTTATTTTCTTTTATTTCACTATTAATTTCCATTTCTTTGAAGATTATTACAGCAGTTTTCTGGAGATCATTATAGCAAACGTAAGCGTTATTTAAATATTTGGAAAAAATTCCGCGATTTCCCTGCTACATTAAACGCCTCATCACTATTTGCCTCCGAGTTCAATCGAATTAACTTAATGTAAACTTAGCACACTAACACAAACAGGCTTGTTTTTCTTAAACTGTATTAGAATATATTTTAAGGCTTTATGTTAAACATCTTGGGGCCTTAAAACTCAAATTAAACGACTCTCCTGAGAACTGAAGCTAACTTTGCTAAGCTAACAGGTAAACACACTGTTCGTCACCCAGAAGTGAAACATGGTCAACGTGGAATGATCTGAATGGAGTCGAATAAAAAGAAGAAATGGAAATGGCGACAGGATCGTGGTTACAGACGGTACAGAGCGAACCGAAGCAGATCATCAAGCAACGAGCAGTGGTAGTCATGTCAACGAACACAATATATGGCTGAAAAACACGTTTTTATTGCTACATATGGCCTCTAGAATTGGCTCTGATTGCAGTCTCCCATTGACAGGCATGGCTATAATGATGCTGGGCCTTCTCACAGATTATCTCAGATGGAAAACGATAACCAACCTGCCTCAGCTTCATCATCCCCAGCCTCTTCTTCCTCTTCCAAATCTAACAGTGGAGTACCAGGTATTATGATTACACCCTATATCTGCACATCAGCAATAGATCCACAAGCAAATGGCACCAGGATTGTAATAGACAGACATTATATTTAATTAGAACACCATAGCTTCATCAAATAATTTCAGTAAATACATTCTAAAAGTAAAAGTCATATTTAAAAGACTTAATAACCCTCAGGTGTTTATTTAATTTCATTTATATAACTATAGATTTACATAAATCTATATTTAGAACACATAAATCTCCTAAAATTCAGATAATTATACTATTAAGTATTGCAGGCTAATTTGGGACCCTCTGTGCAACTTAAAAGTATCTAAATGCTTCCTGAGCCTTTAAAGGGCCTTCAAGCTGGGTTCAGTTGGCTGGAAACTGCTGGCAGAGATTCTAAAAAAAAAGTATTTCTGAAGAAGTTTTTTCACAGATTACAATAGGCCCTTGGGGGGCGCTTTCCTGCAGGTTTTAGAGGTTGTCCTGCTTCAGTACATCTGATTCTGACGATTGCAGTTCAGCTAAAGTACAGTACAGTACAGCAGCCCTCAAGGACTGACTTTAGGCATGCATGAATTTCGCAGGGGTCTCAAACTGGTTCCAGAAAGGGCTGTGTGGCTGCAGGTTTTCTTTCAAACCAAGCAATAGCACACCAGACTTCATTCATCTCATCAAGTAATCATGTTAAGACTGGACTTACTTGATGAGATGACTGCAGCAAAGCAATACGGATCAGCATAATTGAGGGGATAAGAGTTAAGTGCAGGTTGGTGGAGAACAAAAAGATCAGCAGGGGAGTCATTGGATGAGTTCCTCTAAAAGTTTCTGGAAAAAGAGATTCTAGAAAACATAAGTGATGCAAAAGTAAAAGAAGTTAAAAGGTTAAAAGTTACAAGAAATGGAGAAAGGTGTAACAGCTTATCTGGGTTGATTAAATTTGAAGAAGAGCAGTTAGCCAGCAAAGTTTTAATTGGCTACATGAGCTACAATGTAAAAATTTACAATCATCCACCTTTGAGATGCTTCAAATGGCAAAAAATTTTGGCATATAGCAGCAGTATGCAAAGGAAAACAGCGATGTGGAAGGTGTGCTGAAGAGCATGAATATGGAAAATGGGGGAAAGAAGCTAAAATCAAATGCTGTAACTGTGGGGGAGAATATACTACTGCATATCGCAGGTTGGAAGTGAGTTAAAGGTCTGAGGAAATAAAAAAAAAAAATAAAATTAAATTTGAGCTCAGAATAACAAATGCTGAAGCTGCAAAAAGGATCACATCCCAGTCAGAAAGACCCAAACCAACCGTATAGCACACGGCAAATTCAAAACCTCTGGAACAGCGTCCTAAAATTGAAGATTCATTGATTGTAAAGAAGAAAGATTTTGTTCTTTTCATGGTTGAAGTGATCAATTGTAGTGCTCAGAAAAAATGAAAAAATCTAAATAATAGTGAAAGCTGCAGAAAAGTATATTAAAGTTAAAGATTTGAACTGCGAAATGGTGGAAAGTATGATGGGAAAACCAGTAGGACCATCAGAAACTGGCAGAGTGACAATAATCTAAAGATAAATTAGAAATTATTAGAGCAAATATGATTTAGTATTTATTATGCTGGGTTCAGTTTTTCTTTTTTTTTTTTTTTTTCTGGGGGTGAGTCGTTTCCTGTTTCCTTGCTTAACTCATTTATCAGTTGGTGGCGGTAATGCACTTTTAACTAGTTTCCAACCGCTATAAAACCTCACTAGAAGAAGAAGAAGAGATGACTGCAGTCTGGTGTGCTTTTCCTTGGTTGGAAAGAAAACCTGCAGCCACACGGCCTTTTCTGGAACCAGTTTGAGACGCCTGGATTACAGCATCCTAACATGTTGATGGAAAATCAAACTGAAGGGAAAAAGTATGGTGGACGAACAAGCAAAAACAAAAAAAATCACCTATTTAGGTAGTCTTTAGGCTCTCATTGATGCTATTGACAAAATGACTAGAGGCACCTTATAGAATATTTCACTTGGCTTTGATGTTTTAGTCATAAGCTATGTTGGTGGTTTAAAAAAAAAAATCTTCTTTGTTTCTTTTCTGTAAGAGCTACCTGGTTTCTACTTTGACCCTGTCAAGAACCGCTACTTTCGGCTGCTTCCTGGACACAACAACTGCAACCCGCTGACCAGAGAACAGCTGCAAGAAAAGGAAAGGGAGAAACAGAGGCAAAAGAGACTGGCAGAAGATGAAAACCCAAGAAAAGTGAGTCTGTTGTGTGGGAAAAATCTACAACCTACGAGTAACTTGTATTTGCAAATTCAATATCGCAATATTAACAGACTTTTTGGGATCCTCTGTCCACACTTACATCTATATTTCACAGAAAACCCCAAGAACTGGGCTGAACATCTCCTTGTTGCTGCAGAAAAGGCATCTTGGACTTTTACCTGTGAACTCCTATTGCAGGTAACCAGATCACTACTGCTTTCTTGGCCACTAATACAGCTGTCAAATTCTAAACGGCCTTAAAAGAAACAAAAAGATTCAAATATATATTAAAAAGTGATCAGAATTCAAACCCTAGAGAAGATTTTATAGTTTTCATGGCAGAACGCAGTGTTAATCTAGCTTTACTTTGGTAACCAGGCGTGTCCATGAGGTGAAGGTTTGTGGAATGAGACGCCACAAACTGGAGATCCAGAGCACAGACAACAGCGACCCAAACACTGACAACTTCAGGATCATAGTGGTGAGAACACTTCAAACACCCCTAGAAATGATGACGAATATATGCTGCGATATAAAAATATTTTTAATACGGTTCAAGCCCTTGCTTCTCTTCAGTCCTATTCCAGTTCCAGTTGTCCAGGAAAATGTTACTAACTACTTACTGCATTTCCTCACCTAAGGGGATGGTCTCACATATGCCTAACTTAAAAGTCATGTTTTCCTGTCTTTACCATGGTGATCAGTATGTAAATAGGCCTTTGTGTCTTATTTTTACCCAAGGGGAGCCGAAAATAAGAAATAAGGACATTAGACATTGTTAATATAAATGCTGCTACAGCTATGAGAATTTAAAATGTAATGGTGATGGAAGGTGTCAATACTAGAGATAGACCAATATTTCGGCTGGAAGATATTTTTTAACTGACAATAGCACTTTTTTACTGTATCAGCTGATTCATCAGCGCATTTAACAGCCATGCCTTGAGATCAAGTGAAGCGCTTCCATTACCGCTTCCACCATCTTAGACTATCACTTGGACTTTAACAACTTTTATTGTATTTTTTTCATACATAACAAAATTTCGATGCATACAGCTTTTCAGCAGTGAATGAGCAGCATCACAGTTAAATTGACATTTCCATTTATAAAGTGCAGCAGTGATCAGAATGTAAACAGTATAGGAGAAAAGGAAAACCAGTTTAAAGTCACGGAGCAAAAGGCACTGATATGGAAAGCTGCAGAGCAAATAAATAAATATGGTGCAAAATGCAGCAGAACTTTGAGTTGTGATCTATTTAAAGGGATTATGAAAAAATCAGCCACGTTGGTGGTAAAAATATGATGTTTTCGAGTGTGATGCAGAGGCTTGATTAGAGTTTCAACATTTTAACAGTCTGATGGCAGCGGGGGAAAAGCTGTTGCAGAACCTGCTGTTTTTTTGTTTTTGTTCATTTTTTTCTATTGTAACTTGTGTGACATTTGCTGTAATTGTGTCATTTTTATCACTGGAATTGAGAAATTAGAGCTGCACTCTATATACAGTTTGTGTTTTCTAGAAAATAATGATTTGCAGGAGTGTGTGTGTTTGTGATGTTTACTAGTTTAGCATATGTTAAATGGATATGCCTTTGCTCTTGTCATGCTTAAAAACCTGCTGTGCCCCATGGGGTGAATTGGGATGATAGAAAACAAGAAAAAGTGAAAAATCTAAGGTTTGATAAGAATTAATTTCGCCATTGCAGTTTTTAGCAAAAATATTGAATGATTTGTGTTCCTGGGATGTTCAGTCCTGGACCAAGTAAGTGAAAGTAAAAAAAACAACAACTTTCTATCTACCTTTCTATCTTTCTCAGGGTGATTCTGTGTCTGAACGAGTGTTCACCGTCAATGACGTCTCACACGGCGGCTGCAAATACGGCATCATGAATTTTAGCAGCGGCAGCCGGGGCTCTCTGTCCGTGGAAATGTGCGATAACCTCTACTTCACCAATCGAAAGGTAAAAGGATGCTCCAAAGAAACACTCTAAACTGTCTGATTCTACTGTTAAAAGATTCATTTATCAGTTTTCTGCTCCTAAACTTTCTTAACAGAATATCACTGAATATCTGCTGGATATCCACTAAGTCTGCTGTGGTTGAATGTTTTTCAGGTGAATTCCATCTGTTGGGCTTCTGTGAACTACCCTGACTCTCATGTTCTGTATCCTTCAGCTTCCTGGTTTTATGATGTGATTATTCTGCATTCAAATCAAAGAACAAAATATGATTTTAAGGCATAACGACATCAGGCAGTATGGCAGAAACATTTTTAACAACACGTTTCATTTTTCCTTAACTGAGAGGTGACCGCTAGCTTGTGTCTGGTGGGAGCGGCCGACACGCCGGGCTGTGTTAGTTTACTTCCTGCTTCACTCTTCAGCAACTCTAATCAAGGTTTGTTAGATGCGTTTCTCAAAACTCTACTGAAATGATTTAACCAGGCGGTAAAATTTGCCAGATTTTTCTCATGTGGGGATTAATTTGTGGCTTTAAACTGAAATGAGCTTTTTATTTATATATTCTGTTCTGCTCATGCTTAAATCCATACTTAACTTCAAAGATGGATTATGACCTTTCTTTTCTTCTGGCTTTTATTTCCCAGATCAGCCAGGGATGTTGTGTAGCTTCAAGATATCTACAGCCTGGTCCTGCGCTTGGTGCCTTAACCCACAGTTTGATAAGACCTTCAGCACTGGTCTGTTCAAAAGTCACTATTTTCCCACTAGCAGCAGAAATAATCAGCTTACTGTTGAAACTGTGTAGGGTTAAAAATGGTTTAGTTCAAAGGTTAGCTAGGTGATAGGACTCTTTCTAGAGAAGTCTGTCACTCATCCAACAAAAAGTAGAATGAAGTTGTGAGAATGATATCAAATGACCCATAGTTTATCACCATTTCTTTTCTCATAAAAAAAGCTCTAATATTTGCAGCCTTAACCAGCTTTTCTTCCAGGATTACCCTTCAGTTTGATCCATCAATTTCCCAAACTCATTTCTGACCAGCTTCCTTTTCTCTCCTGGGAAAATCAAACACACAAAAAAAAGATCCCCATAGCATGACGCTGCCTCCACTTTGTTTGGTTAAGACATGCTTTGTGGTTTTTTATTTTTTCCCTTACATCTCATCTGACCCAACCACCAGCTTTAAACTTTAACCAGCACTGCGTGTGAAATGAACAAGTCTTGGCTGTGGATCTCTACAGCTCCTCCAGAGTGACCATGAGCCTGAGCCAATCCCTGGTTTTGTCTTCCAAATCCTGCTTGTTCATTAATGCTCTCTGACCAGCCTCTGAACCTTCACAGCAAACCTGATCTTTAGACTAAGTTTAAATAGCACACAGTTTTAGGGTGACCTTTGAACAGTGTTGGCATCTGAATTTTATTTAGCAGAATCAAAGTAAAGAGAGTTATAAACAAATGTCGAGCCGTTGTTTAATTTTCCTTCCACTTAACAATTATACACCAGGTTGTGTTGCAGTTTGACATAAATCCCTGTGGAATACACTATCTTCTATCATAACTCAACATGTATTAGCCCAGGGGTATAACTACATATGAAACCATCTGTGACTATTTATGCGCATGTGCGCGTTTGCAGGTCTGTCTCGACGGGTCATTCTCAAGGATGCAGAGACGGGACGAACACAGACGTACGGTGTGGGCACTGATGTCTTAGCGCAGCATTTTGCTCACAGGGTAGGAGTTTTTGTCTAATACTGCATATCTTAGCTTCTTATAAATAGTTTTTTGTCTCCCGTCCTCATGCAAGAACAACCCAAGCAGCAGTAAATGGATTCTTCTTTTTCAAACCAGGTTCCAGTCCTGTTCAATGGTTGCAGATCTGGGGAGATTTTCAGCATAGACCTCCGGCAGCGTGGCCGCAGGGATCACAGCTGGAAGGCCAAACGCTTCCACCATGAATCGGCCATCACCTCTGTACGCGTCCTGCAGGATGAGAACTACCTCATGGCTGCAGACATGTTGGGTCAGGTCAGAGCAGTTCTTACAAATTTTTTTTTTTCTAATAAAAAGCAGGATTTTAATTTTTAGCGTTTGGATTCTCTCTGCAGATTAAGATGTGGGATGTACGGGTTACCAAGCCAGTGCTGGAGTACAAAGGGCATTACAACGAGCACGCCTACCTCCCAATTCATGTCAATGAACATGAAGGCCTTCTGTTAGCAGGTAGCTGAAAATAATATATTGCTGGTTTTAGAATATCAATCAACAAAGTAAACTAGTCAAATGATTGAATTCATATTCACACAGTGGGCCAAGACTGTTATACCAGGTTGTGGAGTCTGAAGGATGGTCACCTGTTGAGGACCATCCCATCCCCTCATCCAGCGGCAAACGACATGATCCCGAGCGTCGTCTTCTCCTCTAATTTGGGCGGCAGCAGAGGACTCCCTGGTCTGCTCATGGCGGTTAAACATGACCTGTACTACTTCCCATACAACACTGATTACCAGGATGAAGGGCAGCCGTCACTTTAAATCAGATGAAAATCTTTCCGCCCGACTGAAAACTGAATGTAGTTCTGGGACGAAACTACAACGACCGCAGCCGTCCTGTTTCTGGAGCAGAGCTTGGTTTAGGTGGATTATATGCAAAACTCTCAAACGGACACTAAAGAGAACTGGTGCAGCCTACCTTCGACTGGAGCACCCAACAGGCAGTGTAAAGTCAGAACTTCCAAAAATGAGAATTCTTTTTTCTGACAGGTTCTCTTTAAAACAGAGGATTTTCCCCTTAACCTTTCTACAAACATCTCACATCTTTATTTGGAGTTTTAGGAGATTAACCAACACAGAGTGGGGTATGAATGAAGTGGAAGGATGCCTGGTTATAATTTTTATTAAATCAAATATAAACCTGAAAGGTGGGCTGCATGTCTTTTGCACAATAGCTCAAGTTCATTATTAGTTGGAAGGAGACAATCTGTGAGCATCAGTGTCTGAATTCTGGATTTAGACTTTGACTGCCATTTTTTAGATCTAAACCGCTTGTACCATTTTCAGGTTTGTTGTCCTGTTAATTCAACCTTTTACAGCCTCTAACATTTTTTGTACTAGTTGGTTTCTCAACACATAGTACTTTGGACATAGAAGAAAAAAAATAGTTTTGTCTAATCTGACCATAGCTACTTTTATAGGGATTATTTTTAACAGCAAACCAATTTTGAAGTAATTCCTACAAAAAGGCTATATTTATTGAGTAGACAATGAAATAGGTTTTCTGT